>NC_134425.1:19584204-19884204 GCF_030867145.1 Opisthocomus hoazin | reverse complement strand
ATTGCAGTTTTGCAAATGGATAGAATTTCTTGCTGTAAATACTTTAATTAGTATTATAAAATGAATTGAAATTTAATTAAAGATGAAAAAAAGCACAGTGGAAATTTTTTAAAGGATAAAACCAGCAAGAAACACTCCCAGATTGGAATGCCATTTTAACAGTAATCTGAACCAACATCTGAAACGTGTTATATAATTTTAAACATACACTAAAAATTATTTTCTTCCAGCTTCGAGCAAGTGCAGACTCAACAGTTGTTCCAAAGCTTTTAGTTATTTTTCCCCTCGATCTCTAGATGTAAACAAATAAGAATGCTAATTAAAAATGTTACTTCAGGCAAGAATCTTGTCAAAGTAGTTAAATAGGGTTAGACTCAATCATCAGAAGGTAGCGTAACCTCTAGAGAAAGCATTCATCATGTAAACACATTGCGTTTACTCGAACAGTGATTCTCCAAAAGTCTGAAACCAATGTCTTAGTATATTATTGAAAAATAATACTTTTGCTCTTAATAAGACAATCAAATGTGTGTTCACTTCTTTTAATGTATATAACGAACATGACACTTTTCCAAAATGCATTTATGATACTAAGTAGCTGGGCAGGTTTTATTGGAGATTGTTGTACCCTTAATTCCTTAGAATTTCCTTGTTTCTCAGAGACTGTTGTCAACAGCACAGTGTGTGGTTTCTCCACTATGACTGCAGTTTTACTAGAGTTTATGAAATGTTCAGTACAAAAGGGCTAAGGTAAATGTGGTTTCTAAAAGGACATCAGACTAGCTTGTATGCACGCACAGTTAACATGGTAGTAGTTTGGCTGTTAAGTTCTTTGAAACAAAGAATGTAAATTCATGAGGTTTTACCTGGGTACATCTAAAGGGTTTGAAACTGGAAACATTTCACAGGGTCTGAATCTGGCTACACATACTTCTGGTGTTCCCACTTGAAGGTGATCTGGGCATCTGAGCAGGGAGAGATGTCGTGCTCTCACAGCTCAGATGGTCAACAGGTCAGGACTTCAAGGTACACCATGGGGGCATCTGCTTTGAAGTTTTGACACAGCCAATGAGACCTGTTAGACTTCAACCTGGAAAGAATTTATGTATGTGAACAGTTCAAAATGACAAGAAATTATGCCTCCTGAATGCAAGAAAGCTCCACTGAAGAAGGAACATCCTATTCTGCCAGCCCACTGAGACCTATGACACTATTTATTGAGGCCTCCATGAAAATTAGTAAAATTCCTAGGGAAGCTGATCACATCTACTGTATTCCAATGGCCCTCACTAGCCCTGAAAGGTCTTCAGAGATGCAAAGAAGCTGAGAGTCTGCAAGGGCAGATGCTCGAAACAGGCTCTGCTGGAACCCAGATGGACCCAACAGGATTCACAGGAACACAGGACCTGAGACACAGCACCACAAGGTACTTGCTCTGCACAAAGCCCAGTCCATTGCTACTGGAAGCAATATATAATCCAGTTTACAATGTAAAAGCTTAATCTGAAAACTTTTGTCTATTTTGCTCATATGAAGAAGCAATTCCTGAGTCTGAATAAGCACTAACACTTTGAAAAATTACTGATAGTTTATATTTACTTACTATCTCATTCTAGGTGTCTCCGGCAAACTGTCTCTGCTATGTCTACACACAGAGGGGAATGCTCCTGCAGAAAGAGTGTGACCAGGTTCTTGATGCCCTGGATTTGGTTTGGGTGGTTTTCTTCTGACATACAGTGTTAATGTCTCAACGGTTCTGGAGATTTGTCATTAGTTTATCAATTGTTCTTTTGTCACTTAATTGAATATAGCGTTACATATTCTCTCACGTTCTATTTTTTCTATTTTAATTTTTTTTATATTTTTGACCCATAGGAAAAATTTAAATGTCTGTTTGATACAGTGCAATGATGGAGAAGTGTAGAAGGAACAACAGTAAAGTTTACTATTCAAATAGATCCTCATATATTCTGTAATACACATTCATGCAGTCAAGGCAGTCTATTTTATATTCAAGACTCAAGACAACAGTCATTCAGTAAGTTGAAACTTTTTTCATGGATGACTTTCATCCAATGTAATTTTGAGTAAGTTCTATCTAGAAAACTATCAGGTTGTGTAGTCTTTCATACTTTCAAAAGCCTCATTTCAATTTATCTGAAATAAAATAAAAATCATTTTAGTTTATTTCACTTAACCATTTTTAACTTGTGGGGTATTACACCTATAAATTAATATACAAATATGGTATTACAAAGAGCCAAAGCTGACTTAATATTAAAATAAATATGCCCATATGCTTAGATAATTAAGTGAAATCTAATTGTATTTGTGTATGTATATTTATGTAGCTACCTTCAAAAAAGAACCTATACGCTACAGTTGAACGAGGATTTGTGTAGACAGTGTAGCTCAACACGCAAGTTCAAATGAACTTGCTTTCTTCTGTAATTTATGCCTTTCTTTTTCAGACAATATGTCCTCATGTTTTTCCAAGAATAGATGTATAACTTCGTCTTTTGGGCACTGATCCATTTTACACATTTCCTGATCTGCCCTTGTGTTACTGGAAAACTTCTTCCAGGATGAAAGCTCAGTTTGTGTAAGAAATCAAATCAATTCAATTGAACATAGATGACTTGCACAAACACATGTACATGGTGTTACACACAAATGGTGACATTTATCAGTACCATTTAGAAGCAACCAAATAAACTCCTTCTAGTGAACCAAATTTCTAAAGGGTATATTAAGGTAACATTTGTGTTGAACTTAGAACAGCCTGAGCTCTGCATAATGTTTCAAATAGGAGTGCTAAAATGGTGCATTTCTTTCCCATTGACCTAAGATTTTATGTTTCTGGCAATGGTTTTGGAAGATCAAGTACTTGTTAGCCAAAAAACCCATTCAGAAAATAACTTTACTCCTACTTTGATGTACAAATGTAACTACAGTTTTTTAGGAAGGGATATGACCCATCTTATTTTTACACGTTATATTCTTTTTTTTCCTAATGTCAAAGATGCTTATCTCAGTGAAAGGCTTCTCCATGGATTATATTTTCCTTCTTTTCTTTCTAGGCTACCCTCAAGATGAATGAACTTTTATCTCTTCAGGAAGTTAAAATTTTTATTAAAATGTGAAATCTCGTAGAGTCCCAGGGTTAAGTGCATGGTTTCAAAGCTGATATGCTTTGAACATATGGCTCTCTTATTCCTAGCTATATTTAACATTCTTTTATCTTGAAACATTTTGCTCAATTTCCCAGAAACGCCATTTGTTTAAAAAAAACCTTTTTGAGAACCAAGACTCCAGCAGCACTATCTCTTTCCTCTACTTAAGTACAGGACACAATCCTGGCAACAATTTAACTCCAGCAAGTTGGAGAAATTCCACCTGGACTGAGTGTCCCACAATCAAACAGGCTTTGTGTTCCAGAAGATGGTTCACTATCAGACGGCAACAGAGAGTATGCTGAATTTCTCTTTGCATCAAGGGAAATAAAATCAGTTATGAAAAAATTTTACCTTAGGGGAGAGGCCTACATTAATCCTCTTTAAGCTTGGCCTTGCTCACAGGGTGCTTTACATTGCAAATTTTTTTAAAGTGCCTCAGGTCAGACTGGGATTCCTACTGAATCTGGCAATAGCACACTTCATTCTAGATTATATATATTTCATCAATAGTTTGTTTATACCATCACCACTCCCAGACATTTGCCTATTAAACTTTTCACTTGAGGGATCAGGATCTATGAGATACATAATCTAAAACAACTCAACAGGAAATATTTCAGTGTTTCATAGTTACTCAGAAGAGAAATGCTAAAACATGTTTTTGAAACCATGCTACTTCCAATATCATTAGGAAAGCACTGATCCTGAATAATCCTGAAGCATTTTAGGAGCTACAATGATGACAACATGTACAAACTTGACTTTGCTTATGACTAATACCATTCCCAATAATGAAAGTGTTCTGTTAAGCTATCTGGATGAGATTGAGAGTGTTCACCCCTAAGAAGAAGCAATACCTCTTGTCTTACAAGTGCATAGTAGTGATACTGCATAGCAAGATAAGGCTACTTGATCTATTGAAATTACAAGAAAGAAACAACTCTTCAAGATATTCACAATTAGGATACCCTTTAAAAAGCAGAATTGAGCGCCACCTACTTCTTATTCCCCGACCTGTTACAACCTGTTCTGCCCTTCTACCTGCACAAGAAGAAAATGGAAAAGTTTACGGTTTTAACGAAGAAGTAGGCATCCAGTCTGGGCTAATCAGACACGTGGATGTGGCAGCACTGTCCCCACTTGAAGATCCCGGGGGAATATTCTAGCTGTCCAGATAACTTTTGTTATCAATTCTCTCAACTTCTCCTATTATGTTTTAAATTTGAAATTTCTACAATTATGTAGGGATAATGTAGAAAAGTTGTAGAAATATTTCTCCAGTATTGTGAAAATATTTACTGGAACAGAGATTCAAAACGTGTTTTCACATAGGAGGAGATAATCCTAACATTTTGTATTCTAGTGCAGAGGTAGCTCTCTTACTTAGACCACTCACTGTAACCTGGATACAATTACTTTTTCTTCAGAAAAGCTTTAGTTTTAAGGAAACTAAGAGGATTGTATGAATCTTTTTGTTTTTAATGAGATGATATTTTCCGATGAAAAACATTTTTCTCAAATGATTCTTAATATTGCTCTACAAAACACAGATTTGTCATGAGAAATGGTAGTTAAAGCAAATTATCTGTTAAAGTGTGTTGCACAGCCCCTTACTTCCTGTAATATTCCACTAACTTTAACAGAAATACTCTACTGGACAACTACTGCTCCACATGAATAACTGTGAGACTCTGCCTGTCGTGTATCTGTCATGATCATCTAAGACTGGTGATCTTTGGGAGAATGTATTCCACTACAGCTTTCTTACAAAATATCCAAACTGTGGAAAATAGCACAAAACCGCACAATATCTACAGAAAAACAACTAAGATTCATTTTCTAGTACCACTAGGTCTATTACATTCAAGTACCTTAAAATTGAATAGTAATAATAATTTTTAAAAATTACAAATACATGCCTAATTAAGGCTACAGTGGCAGAAAAAAAATTATGATAGACTACTGTAATGACAGTTCAAAAGGGATATAATTTACCTTTGAGCTTTAAGTCTTTGCTGTGAATACTTTTATTGAATAGTAAACCCCTACATTGGAGATTTTGGGTCATGAAATATATTGGAATTCACATTAAAGAGAGATGGCTAATCATAGACTTTACTATTTATAAATGATACCATTACTATTTATAAATTATACCTTTTACATAATGTATACAATACCAGAATTATGTAAAGAATGCTGATATTCAGAAATGAGTATTGATTAAAAGACAAAAACATTCCCCAAGAAAATTAAGCACTAAAATCACAGAATCACAGAATGTCTGGGGTTTGAAGGGACCTCTGTGGGTCATCTAGTCCAACCCCCCCTGCCGAGTCGCCTACAGTAGGCTGCACAGGACCTTGTCCAGATGGGTCTTGCATATCTCCAGAGAAGGAGACTCCACAACCTCCCTGGGCAGCCTGTTCCAGGGCTCCGTCACCCTCAGAGGGAAGAAGTTCTTCCTCATGTTCAGATGGAACTTCCTGTGCCTCAGTTTGTGCCCATTGCCCCTTGTCCTGTCACTGGGCACTACTGAAAAGAGTCTGGCCCCATCCTCCTGACACCCACCCTTGAGATATTTATAAACATTTATTAGGTCCCCTCGCAGCCTTGTCTTCTTCAGGCTGAACAAGCCCAGCTCCCTCAGCCGCTCCTCACAGGAGAGATGCTCCAATCCCCTCATCATCCTCGTAGCCCTCCGCTGGACTCTCTCCAGGTCTCTCCAGACCAAACCATTAAATAAAAGAATGAACAGTACCAGTAACTTCGAGTATCACTTCCTAAGAAACACATACAGCAGCAAAATCTATTTTAATTGCATATGGGGACTTTGCCTGGATTATGCCCAGGCACATGACAAACCACTACCAAGTCCCCTGCTGGGAGTAAAGGACGAAAAGGGCTTTTACTTGGCTTGTTGCCACTTTTCTGAGAAGCAATAAGTCAGTCACTAGTCACAAAACAAGAGCCCCCTGCAACAAGCCAGCCACCCCCAGGGAGGGTCTGGCTGACAGCAGTTCCAGGCAGCTCCAGCTTCCCAGTGCCCAGCGCTGGGGACTGCCAGCCCTCCTCCTGGGCATCAACTAAACTGGGTTCCCTCATCGTCCCCTCTTTTTACCTCTCTTCCTCATTGCTCTGGATCACCTTGCTTTTGAAAGCTACTGCATAGCAAAGAGAGGCCGTTTAAGACTCCAAGTCATGAAACATTCTCCTGATTATAGAGTAGTCATATATTATGTTTCTGAATGGTACAAGATTTCATTGCCTCTGGCAAGAGCAATATGTACAATTCTACTGCATCGTGAGTAAGCACAGAGTAATTGGTGGTTAATCAACCAAATAAATAAAGAACAAAAAAATATCACTAAGGCCCAAGCAAGGGTCACTGTAAAAGATCTGGATGGCTTTTAATTTGTTATGAGCCTACAAGACTTACAGCTCCTATGAGAAGTGAGTTGTATAGTTCTTCCAAGCACTCAACTAGTATATTTTGAACATCCCACAGATGTCAGCAAAAACTGATCATAAAATCAAGAGATCTTGTCAGTCTGGTGAACAGAGGACAAAAAACAAGCTCAGCTATAGAGAAACTCTGTTTTAATGACAGATGGAGGAACAAGCTATAGAAGAGATCATTTGCAGTATGCATTTTCCAATACATTTTTATGTATCTTTACAGACAAGGGAAGAAGTTAAATAATTCAGTATCACTTGCCATCATGATACTACCATACGGACTTAGCCTCCCTCCACCTTTCAAATTCCTACTTTGATCACACTATTGCTCAAAAATGACATTTTATCACTTTCCCCAAGAATCACACAAATGTTGAACTAATGCCTAATAAGGAGGGTTCATTGGGGCATTATTTGACATTTTGTATACTTGCACTGGAACCTGTTCATCTGTTCTCCGGTACAAATCTAAACCTTTCTTGACTTGAATAAAGATTCTTATCTCTGGCATGGTATTGTATAACAATATTCTTCCACTAATTTTTAAAGAAGATTTTCAACTAATCTCAGCACAACCATATTTGCTTTTCTTACTGCACTGTATTGGGTTTAGCTCTTTTAAAATTTACAGGAGTTCTCCAACAAATTTAGCAAATTTCATCTTGACAGAAGATAATAAAATAAAGCAAAATTATTACATGACTTCTAGATACATCAGAAATAACATATCACAACCACTAAAAAAAATCTTAGCTTATCATTTACCTATTATTACAGTAATCTAGAATTTTTTTCTGCATTTTTATCATGACTACCCAATGAGAAAACAGCTGAATTGAACTATCTGTACTTTCCCTTGGAATTATGTCTGAAATGTTTATAAATAGTTGATTCACACCTTTTCAAAGTGCCTTGAAAATGCAATGCACATCTGTATATGATAAAATTTAAACTAGTTAGCACAACAAACACTTTTATATTTGTAATCCTATCTAGATCATCATTGCATTACCTTCAGATAGAAAAAGATATTATGTGCAGTATTTTCGTAACTACAAGGAACAGAAAATAGAAAAGCTGTAGGTTGGATTTCCCTGCTGTAATTAACAGCATACACAACAATATAAGAAATGTTAACTCCTTTAAATAACCTTGATCTCACCTTTTTTTCAAAGCGTCAAGAACAATTTCAATATCAATAATAAAATGTAAAAATAAAAGTTAAGAATAAAACTAGACATCCCAGGAGCTAAGTCTTTAATGGAAAGAAGGATGAAGAACTACAGAAAAGGCCCACATGCTTGCACAGACACTGTCACCTCTGCCTGGTTAAACCATTCTTCAAAAGGAAACAGCACGCAACTCCAGAGTACGCATTCTTTGAAAATGAATCAGTTCCAGGTCTTCTGCAGAAATGTTAATGTAATCTATCCCAAAAACGCGCATTTCATTTTTTTTGTAATAATATATCCTGACTCTGAAAACAACACCATGCCTAAATGTTTAAGAAACCTTAAATATGCGACATTGTTTAGGGTTATCTTTGGAGAGCATTCTTAAAGTTTTGTTTTGTCAGTTTCTCTAATTTTTTTTCGTTAAACAGTTTCCAACACTCAAGACAACCTTAATAAACTCAATGAAATTATACAGGTGGAAAGGACAAAAATGTGGTCTCTGGATTTCAAATAGTGGCAACATTGGTCACACCATTAAGCCTGACACAAGAACCTTTTAATTTAAATGTAATCTCCAAAAGACCAAATTACCAGCAACATGTTCTCATTAATTCCTGTAAGGGATGCTCAAGCTTTGACCCCTTATTGTTCTCCTTATCGAGAAGTGGCTGAGTCATAGTATTAATAAGCCATCACTCATTTAAGTGGTCATTCACTGCTGGGCGGGGAAAAGATAGGCTCATCTTTTTGAAGTGGGAACAGGCAAGCAAGGCTGCTGTAATAGGCTGTGATTATTTTCACTATGAATGCTCCCCCAGCTTTCAAAAATTAAAAGGAGCACTCATTTTCCTGCTTGAGTATTTCTCACACTGGCAAAAAATGAACACTTTGAAATGTAAATTATTTAATCTTTGCAAACCCCTGTTTCAGAGGGAGGTACAGCTTCATTTACAAAATGAAGACATTTTAGGAAATGATTATCATTGTAAAATTGAGGCCAGCAGGGAGTCTGAGTTCAAACTCTCAGAACATCAGCAGTGTAACAAGTTTGATCTTCCTTACTGCATTGCTTGCATTTGCTTCTCTGGGTTCCAGCAGAGAACCATTGTCAGTCAGAACTTGTTCCCACTCATTTCCCTTGGTTAGATAAAATAGTTATGCTTATTATTTAGAGTTAGTCCAATAAAATTCAGGGCAAGACTAAAAATAAAAAAGTAAGTTCAAACTTTTTTTGATTAATACATATGCTACGTGCATATTCAATTTACAACATTAAAAGGTTGACAGCACTAAAGGCAATTTTTTTCTATGCATATTTCAGGCAACAACATTGGGTAGTGTTACTATACTGTCCTACCAATGTTTGGGAAGGAGACCACCCATAATGGTGAGAGAATATTTCATTTAAAATTTAAACATTAAGTCCTTAATCTTTCTACTGTGACTTCCAAACAGAATGAAAATTATTGTTGGTGGCATATAAGGTTTTCTGGTATCAGTCAGGTTCATTATGAGCTGGTGGGGATGATAAATTTGTATCACAAAGACCAGATCAGGACAGCTACCATACGACAACAGCCATTGACATGAGCTACAGAATCTGACCAGTATGGACAGCTTTCCTGCACTGACGGACACACCACTTGAAAACAATGGAAATCTATCAGAAATGAAGCTCAATTTGTGTGAAACAGATCTCAGAAGCGAGGAGTTACAGTATGTTATTGATGATCTTGAGATATAAGTTCATCGTCTTTTAATCAGTGCCATACACTAATTTTCAGTGGAGTTACTTATGTCTCTTCCAGTCCTGAAGTGCCATTTCTGTCTCCCAGCCTGATACACTGAAAAGTATAGCTTAAAATTAAAATAGCAAAATGACAGTTTCCTTACAAAGACGCTTGCTACACCCTTGAAGTTACACAAAAAAACCCTTCAATAGCATGGATGAAACTCCACAGTTACTCTGTGCAAGAAATATACCACCTTATCTACAACATGTGAGAGAAAAATAACAAATTACGCAGTGTTCAGTATCTGTCCAATATTTTGTAAAAGGATAGGTAAGAATGAAGGGCTGCCTGTATTCAGGTAATGCATTATAGTTTGAAATAGGTTTAAAAGCTAAGTAGTCAAACTTGCAGGATGCTTGTCCAAACCAAGCTTATGGAGGTTTATCTTTACTAATGACAAAAAGCAAAATATTGGCAGTAGGTTTTCATATTCCACAAAAAGAGAAGAAAAAACACGTTTCTATAAACAAACCCCCACAATTTTTCAAAATGTCCAAAATGCAGGAAGATGTGTTAATATATTTCAAAAAAAGATAAAAAAGAAAGTCTAAAGAAGATCCAACATATAGCCAGTCTCATCGCTTACTGGTTTTTCTGGTTTTCAGCAGGTGCTTTGTTTGTGTGCACTGAAGTGTGAGGCAGCTGTTCCCTCTGAGGTATGAAGGACTCCATTATCAGCACGACTCCGCTCCCCTTCTGAGGCCAGTTTGCAAGCTGGGCTGTTGCCGCAGCAGAGGAAAGCTCCACAGCCTTCCCTTTGGGCATGACTTCTTTTTCTTAGTGGAACTATATACCCGATGAGTCCTGCAGATGCAAAATGGTGTGTAACCAGAAAGAAATGTGAGAAAAAGTCATGCCGAGTAAATTGAGGTTTTAATGTCCATGGCCAAGTGCATCTTGCTGACTCCTGGAGACTTTATGCGAGTTCTGGATGACGCTGACCTGAAAGATAGCTGCTTAGTGCAAGTCTGACCTCTCACTGTCAGTATTAGTCCTTTAGCTATTTCAAGGTATCTAAGAAGTTTCAGATTGGATACTTATCACAGAAGACAGACTGTGAGAGGGTCTAGACCTGGATGAACATAAAACTAAGAATATATATGTTTTGATGCACTGATACTGTAACAGGTAACCAAAAGCTATTCCAGATTGTAAACTCCTTGGGGCAAAGACTACTCATTCATTCGTACAAAGACATCGACACACTGCGTATTGGGGAGTAAGGAAGGTATCCCTCAGCCTTGCGCCATCTCATAACCTGCAGGAGAGGGGCCAGGGCAAATGAATGAGAAGGATTCAACGCAATGAAACTTTACTGAGCTAGAAGGGAAAGCCAGGAAATTCACAAAGATTCTGAGATCTGAACTTTTAAGCAGATTGTGACTTCAACCATAAGAGAACTTATATTACTAACTATTGACAACAATGCGTAACATTGTGGCTCCCAGTTATTTCTCTCAGTTGAAAAAGTCAGTCTAAGACATCTTAAGTAAGTTTCTCAAAATACTGAAAAGTGAAGTTCAGATCAAAGGTACAAGCACGACCACTGCATGTACGATCAAACTCAGGATGTTAGGTAACAGTGCTACTGTTTGGATTATGCTTCTTTAGCTCCACATTCTGGGCAACTCATGCAGTATTTCACACAACATTTCTGAAGAAGTTGAAATCAACTCTGTATGACAACTGCAAATCGTGAAGCAGGGAGCTGAGCTACCCACTTAGAACTCTTTAGGAATGATCTGCTTTGAACTATTTCACAAATACTGTGCTTTGTCATTAACTCGTTATCTCTGAAGTTCCCACAAACTGCTTCCAAGTAATTTTCTTAATATTCTCTTCAGTGACAGATATTTTACATGTTAAATCTATTTTTCATGTTAGCCTAATGAACAAGAAGGCTGATGTAATCCACTGGGGGAACACATATTCTAGTTTTCATTCATGCTTTAGAGTATTGTCACAGCTCAACACAAAGGAATAATCTGATTGTTTCTCATAAAGCAAGAACAAATCATGATTGAAGGATTTCTTCTATTTAAAGCTATGCTTTGCAAAGCCTATTGAACTTGTTAGAAGAGTCATCTCTGATGCGTACACTAACTACACAAAGCTGCTGCACAGTTGCCATTCAAGAGCTAATTTAGTACCAAAGGGCCAATATTGCTGACTTGCAGATTACAAATAGCATGAGATATTAATTTATTTATGTTAAAATCAGGCTAAAAGATTAAGAGAACTTTTAGTAGATCCTTTTACAATTAAAATGAGGATAAATTTGAATGACTTTTTTTATGATTTGGTACAGCTGGGATTTGAAAGCCAGAATGACGCACAGCGTTTGCCTTTGACAAAATAACGCAAAATTTGTGTAAGTGGGTGAGAGAGCATTAGATTATATCACCTTGTAGGTCAGCTGGAAAATACAATATGTATTCCGATTATGAGAAAACAGAGTGAAAGGCAGAAACCCGGTGCTGGGTGACCGGGTCCGGGGTGCGAGGGTTGGGGCCTGGATCCCCCGGCTCTTGCTCTGCAGCCAGACCCACAGCTAGCAGGGGTGGCTGGCATGGGTCTGACCTCCGGGCAGAGATAACTCTTTCATACCCCCTGTTCCACTTTTCCACTTTGTATCCAAGTCCTCTGCTATAAAATGTAAAACCAGCACATAGAACATACTGCTTTGGAGGTCTGCCACTTGCATTCAGGCAACCATTTGTACTTTTGCAGGCGTAATCAATCTCCTGTTGCTATCAGCAGGGGAGTGGAGCTTTGCTGCTTTATGGCTTAAAAGTAGTTTTGTGCAAATTCTCCTTCCCTCCCCCCTCCCTTTTAGCTCTACTACTCACAGGATTTCCAGGGACATGGGCTAGAGCTGAGAAAAGAAGCTTGTTTGATTTAAGCACAGAGGGGTTTTTTGTGAGTGTGTTTATATTTTCTCTGCATCTATTAAGGGGTGAGGGGGAGAGACTTCATTTATATGTTAATATTAGCCGGCACCCTGACTAAACTGACAGAACTATTTCATGGGAAGCTGACAAATTTTGTCAGCTAGGCTATCTTTCCACATCTCAATAGTGGCAATAATCTTGATTAGCAAAACAATTGGGGGCCAGAGAAGTCCTGCTGCTCTAAAGACCCTCTTCTCAGGTTACAGTTTGCTAATGTGATGAATCCAGAGAGTCCTTCAAGCTTGAAAAAATTCCCCAAAGCAGCTGAATTTAGGCAAATGAAGGGAACCATTTTGGAGGCTGAACAAAAGAGGTTAATTTGATCGACTATGTCTCCATAGTCTTATAACAATCATTTACTTAACAAGCATATAGCGAGTCATTCCATGGAAACTGGTGGAGTTAACAGAGGAAGTTCGAACAGAGTATCTGTTTATCCCAGATGTGTGGGAATTTTAGCCAAAAAACAACAACACATAATTGCTGCCCATGGTATTGATTCTTACGTAGAAACAACAGCAGAACTGAAGGGCTCTAAAGACGTTGTGAAGGCCTCGTCTATGAAGCAGTACAAGCTTCCATTTTTATTAGCCTGTTGCATTGCTAATAAAATAATTAGAAATTAACTGTTTCAGGGAAATGAAATTAACTCAGAAGGTTCGTGCAGTCCTACTTTCAGTGCAAGTTCTGGCAGATATTCCTGTTTGCAAACAGAAGTTATTTTGTAATATTTTTGAGGCATATTGAATCATCTTCATGCTGTTTATTGCGTTATTACATAACAAGCCACATTGTGAATTATATTTATGCAGCTCAAATCTGATGTATTTCTTCTAGTGGAATTATGCTGCATTTTCTTTAAAACCAGAACAAAATGGTTACCAGAACTGTAAGTAGATAGAAATTTACTTGATCCAGGTCAGCATAGAACATGTAATTGCAGTATAACATAGCCATCTTGCTGTTGTGCCCTTTCCCACACTTACTTATGCATGCAATTAATTTATAAAGCTGTAATAAGTTGCTTTATAATAACTATTATTCATGAGATAGATTCTGTTTAATACTTTGTTTGATGGCTGATGCAATTTGCAGACTTGCATTGAAAAGTTTACAATGAAAAGTACTAAAACATCACCTCTTTTCACACAGCCCCCCCCCCCCCCCCCTTATTTTTGGAGTAATTTCTTCATTCTGTTACTGAAATAAAAAATACCATTTATATTATGTTTTGTAGCCCTAAGGGATTTGACCTAGTATGTACACACTGGTGAATATTAGCTTAAGTACACACTTCGGCAGACATCAAACACAGCGTTCTTAAAAATGCTGAACTGATCTGTTTTCAGCAGGTTTCAGAACTAAAACTTTCTTACACATTCCACAAGTATGAAAGAGGGACCACTTATCATGAAGAATGAGAGGACTAGAACCTCTGGCATATTTGTTTCTCGATCTTTTGTACATCCGTGGTGGTGCTATACGTGCCATTTAGCAGGAATCCACTGTTGTAAAAGACGCCAGTTATGATCATGAGGATTTCGATACATTCATAATTAACTTTGATGTAAGCAAGTAAATTTTCTTCAATTTCACTCAAATTTGTGATAGGATGTGAATGGGAACATGTTTTTAACATTTATTACTTCACACTTAAAGGCATATACATGGACAGAAAGATTTATCCAAACAGGTTTGGTCCATAGTCGGCATACTCTTTCACAGTGATAGCAGTCAGGTAAAAGAGCATGTAGAATCTCTACTCATAAAGAACCTCCAACATCTACACTAGCAGAGACTTATGTTCACTTATGTTTAACTTGTAAGATGGATATCTGAACCGTAGCATCAGAAGTTCCTCTCTTCCCTTGAAATCAATGGAGTGACTTTGAAGATTAAGTAATAAAGATTACTCAGAAAAACCCTTGTTTGATGGCAGTTGAAATTTTGGCTGTGTTAAAAGGTTTACCTATAGTGTGGCACACTTGCAACCAAATGAAGCAGACTTACAAGGGTTTTCTCCCACCACCCACCCCTTCCCAATATTTCTTTGAAAACTGCACACAGTCTCTCTTTTTCAGCATCTGTGCTTCCAGATGCTCATAACTGGATTAATTTTTAGGAAGATGAGGTGCTCTTTTATACCATCTGTCACGCAGTACCATAGTGAAAAAGAAAATGAAACCACACTGTATGACTAACATCAAACTATTACATGCTCATTAAGAATCATATCTTTTTTTGTCATATAGATCTCTACACAGACATTCATCTTATAACTCTCTCATTTAAGGCTGCTTTTAACAAGGGCATAGGTTACAATGATGGTAGTAGCAGAGAAGATATGCAGTCCTCATGTTGTGAGCCTGATAAGGAATTAATTCTCATTTTACCTGCAATGAGTAAGAAATTTTTTTACTTTCATTTGCTCAACCTTTCAGAACAGCAGACAACATCTAAATCTGCAGTTTTAACCCAAACAAAAGCTTCCCTGTGGCATCACACTTGACTTGTTTCTTTTCAGGTGAATATCGTGCAAACTTTCAAACAACTCCTAAGCTTGAAATCTTTTGTACAGCTTGAGTGGGCCAAAACTGTGACCCTGATTATGCACAACTTGGACTCTAGCAATGACTCAGAGTATGGCTTGGAGGCTCTCCGTGAAAGAAGGGCTTTTCCCCACTATAGCCGGTGTCACAGATGAAAGGCAATGTGCTCCAGCCCGCCTGGTCATGCTGACGGGCCCTCTCTGAGGGATCTCAGAGGAGGCAAAGATGGAGAAAGCCTGGAGACGGCATGGTGCCTTTGGGTTAATTTCCTTACCGGTTCCTTGTGATATACGATATTTCCTTAAAAATTTTTGTTGATGTCTACACAATGAGTTCAGATAGTGACTGGCCATAGTTCATTTCAAACTGTGATTGTTCAACTGACAGTATGTATTCTCTGCTTGATGAATTGCTATTGAGAGAGACAGTGTTCCATCTCAGGTTTTGTTTAGGCAGGATATCCAAGGTTTCTGTCTGTAAAAAGACAGAACTAGCATACGTACTAATATTGCTCTGTGCCAATTTTGCCCTCTTCTGACATGATTCCAAAAAGATCATAAGTGAAGAAGAAACTCACATTAAACACTGACCTAAATGCTTTGCACAATTTTAAGGAAAATAGCTTTGGTCTGGTTCCAAGGATCGTCAGCAGGATGAACACAGAGGACAACATTTAGTTATAGATTAATAATCCAAGGTACAAATAGTTCTGAACAAACACGAAAAACATAAAACCACAATATCAAGCAAACCAGAGGACAAAGATCACTCTAAATTCTCAGAGCTATATTATCTTTAAGTGGTGACACAAACCATAGAGAAGTTATTGAACTCTGTGATGTCAAGGTGAATCAGCCTGAATCATAGATGCCACGAAGAGTTATGAAATGTAAAAGCCAAGTAAAGCATGTGGAATTTAAATGAACAGCAGTGAACTCACTGAACCAGAAAATGGAAATTCTTTCAAAAGTTCTCAATTACACTCCTTTAAGTCAGAGAGTACAATGCCAAGTTATACAGCAAATAATCAAGAAAATTTCACAGGAAAGCAAATCAACTTTCAATTTTGTAATTCTTATGTTACTATAATATGTTAATACCACTGGAATCCACTTGACATATATAATCTTCTGCTTGTAAGACTTTAGCTGAAATAAGTAATTGATTGTTCATTTGTCCATGAGTAAATGAAGAAAACAAAAGAAAGATTGATTTCTCCCACCAGGAAAACAGGAACGCTCTTCTCTTGAGAGACAAATTTTGAACTATCATATAAACTGCAGCTCACCTTTCATAGTCTGATTTTGCACTGTGTTTTTCAACTGCTCGTCCTGCAGCTCATGCATCATTACCCCTGAAGAATTATTCTGAGAAAGTTAAATTTAGCACAGGCCAGAACACTACATAAAACCTGCTCCCCCACTCTTCAGTGAAGAATTAAAGATAAATACGTGTTTCTGAATAAAAAAGTTGAATTTGCCAAAAATTTTGCATTAATTCCTGGATAATAATTTTGTTATATCACTATTCTAGGGCATAAACAATTTTATGTCATCCATTGATAACACCAGAATGGTCATCTGTCTACCACTGTAATAAAACTATTTTGTCAGAAAAGGTTCTTAGATATCACACAACGAATGACTAGGCTATCAAATTAACTACTACCTATCCACCCCAGACAATCTTCAGACTGCGTTTCTCCTCTAAAAGCTAAAACATACAGCACTGTAGATCTCGGGTCACTGGCACATGAAAGCATTGCCATTATATCAAGGATTATTTATAAATAATACTTCTGCGTATTTACCTGCTCCCACTCTAACACAGATCTTTTCAAAATAATCCTTACTTCATCATCAGAAAAAAACAAAATCATGTTAAGATTGATACACATATATCATACAGCCAAATAATTTTGTTGTCTGGATTTATACACAAATACTTTAATTACTACTGCGGTTTACTTCATATCTTTCCTCAGATCTGTTACCTAATAATATTTTATGTAGGTGAAGTGTCACAGAAATGGCCATACCTGCTAGTGAAATATAAACTCTGAACTTGCACAATTGTGTGTCTTCTTTAACAAAAGCAACTTGGTTACATTTCCAGTTGTTTTTCTTTATGAATGTATTTATTTTGCCTTATAAATAAATAGAAATACAGAAAAATAAATAAATAAAAAGATTCCACATGCTTACATTTGGAGTTCAGCTGCATAAGTCTACTTTTATGAATCAAACATCACAGAGAATGAAAAAAAGGATTTTTCATGCTTTGAATTTACACAACTTACACCTGAAGACTTCCTTAACAGTCTGAAGTTCGGGAACACTTGTGTCGTAACTGACAATTTCCCACGTCCTGTCAGGTTCAGTTCCCTGTGTTATTGCTGAGTGTGTTCTGTGATAAATTTTTAATACTGTATAACACACAAAGCAGCTTTCTTTAGTTTTCTAAACAAATGATTTCTTCAAATTCTCGATGAGATGTAAATCAAAGTTCGGTCTTCAAGGTGAATTGTTCATTAATCACAAACAAAACATGATTAAATCAAGGACACATCAGCACATATTGTAAAAATAAAAGCTTGCACAAGCCTTTTATTTAATATTAACTTAATTATGTTTTTATGTGAATTCTGGGAAGTTGGTTATGCCAGCTTAAAGTTAATATTTCCTCAGAAAAATTGTATCATGTGATTATTCTTCATGTAGTTAGATAGCTTTACACATGTTAATGGTTAAACTACTTCACAAATGGCATTAAAATAGAGAGGAGGGCAGAAAAATTCTATTGATTTTGTTGGGTCTTTGAATTACTTTGACACATGATGTGGACCAAAGTTTATAGTAGGAAGAATGAAGAAAATACATTCAGAGGAGCATAAGCTGCTTTTCTGGAACTACACAAGACAGAAGAGAAAAACAAAAATAACACATTTGCTATCCTTAAATCTCAGGATGATGTGCAGGCCAGTCTAGGCCCTACCTGCAATTTAGAGCAGTTCTGCGAAGAACTCTTTCCATTTGTACTGTTTATTTTCTTCATAAATTGACCAACCCATTGAAACAATATGCAAGCTGCAACTGGTCATGAGAGAGGAAAAGGGGTCATACCTTTGACAGTTACCACAGTTTTCGCTAAGAACTGGATGGTATTTTGGGGGGGGTTGGGGGCAAGAAAAAAAACAGTAACTCCTCAGTAAGACAAGTGTTAAAGTAATAGTTTGTATTCTGAACATAGTACACATAGATTGTACCTATCTCCTTCATACCTGTTTTATATCCACTTTAAATTTAATAAGCCTCAGGTTCTTGCACGTGGAGGATTTCCCTCCCACCAGAACAAACTAGGTCTAGTAAAGGCTACTGCAGCTTTGAGAAGAGTTACCTGATCTATACAGCTGAAATCTGAATGCATTGGCAGGGACACTTTAACTGACAGAAGTCACACCTTTCAGGAGCGTACCGAAGTAACAAACATGCCATTTGGATAGGAAGGCTGTTCATATTCTTTATTCTCTGAAGGAGACGCAGTTAAATAGTTTGGAAGGCACATACAGAAAATTGTATAGCATACTCAAAACACCTGTATCTCTGTGAGTACCTACCCTTTCAGGAATCATTGACAGTCATAGTTACTAATGAAATAGTTCACTAATTCCGCCCCCCCCCCCCCCCCCCCCCGAATATCTATGTTATACACACAATACATACAAGAGCAGGTCTTCACCTGCTATCAACAGGCCATGCATGTAACAAAAAAATGGGTTGCCTATAACTCTGACAGAGACACTGCATCTGTAAGATCCCCAGAGGCTGCAGGAGATGCTGCTAGGCTCAGGTGAAACAAAGCATTTAGCCCTAGGAAGCACACAAGACATCTAGCATCAGACTCCTACTTCAGGAAACCATATTCCAAGTTTACAGTGAAATGACAAAAAAAAGGAAGCAATCATAAAAACTTCAAGAGGATAGATACTAAAACCCAGTACAATCAGACAATGGCTCACTGCCTCACTATTCATGTATTAACATACCGAGTTTCATACAGGTGGTTACACTGCAAGGCTATATCCAGCGGTCACAAAATCTTCACTAGTAACGTAGCTGGTAGATTCAGCAAAGCCCATAAGACTATTCAGTTTTATAAGCTAGAATGTATGTTTTACAGAAACATCACAGCTAATCGTATAGGAAACAGGAAAACAACTGAAAATCCAATCCAAGAAAAAAATTCCGAGCCACAAAAAAGTTTGGTCCCAGATAAACACAATACAGGTAAGACAACCATGTCCTTACTTTTTAAGGGTCTTTAAGTATTGCTCCAAAGAAACGCATGAATGACATGGAAAAAATAACCCTCAAAAGACAGTGTCACTTTGTGTCATGAAATTCACATTCAAGTTTTCCCCAACTTATCCAAAGAACTGATACAAGTCCTGGAGGGCTGCTATAGTATCTTTTCCCATATCTTATCCCCTCAACCTCCATCTGTTAATAATGCGCTACGTAATCCATGCGCCATGTGATATAGTCATCAAAAAGTGATGTACCTGCACATAACACATACAAAACAATATGAGAAGATACTTTTAAAACGAAGAGAGAACCTTAAACATTAATAAGTAGCAAATCTATGAAATCAAAGCATTTTCCTCCTTTTTTTATAATAGCCTTTCATTCTTTTTATGATTTGTCTTTGAAAGCTTTTAAGCTCTTTCTGTGGATGACAGTTGATATTGTTCTTCCATCCTGCTGCAGACAGCATAAGGGAGGGAGGGAAAAGAAAAAAAAAAACCCTATTGTACAGCTTTTCGTCTCTGAAACATGATTTTTATAATTAATATATACAACTGAGAAGAGAAAGGTACGTTATAATGAAGTGCAATTAAGAGGTGTTTATTCCTGTCCCACACATAAGATGACTATAATTTCCTCGGCTGTTTAGAAGTCAACCATTATCATTACATTTCACACATCTTTTCTACTTTTTTTTGCACTTCTGATTTTGTTTATTTTCAATTAAAACTCCAAATAAACACGCATACAGAAAATGTGATATTCAGGTAACATCATCTTTTAATTATATTGTGCAGTGATCATTAAACCTAATGGTTATGCAAACCTATTTGGATTTCATTTCATAGGCATGAATGGATCTGTCCATTTTGCATTAGATTTAAATTCATGCAAGGGAGAACAGAATGTGCATTTACCCAGTCTACATTGCACGTAACCACTGATGTATCATTAGAGGAGTAATTTAAATGTATTCTTTTGGAATTGTTGCTTGTTTTTAAATTCCCAAAATTCATATCACAGCTCAGTTTTCTATCTTGAATTTTGCATTAATATTATTTGTATTATTGTAGTGACTAGCCCCTCTAATCTCATGTACACCCATACAAAGAGGCAATCACTGCCTGGGAGACATTACAAAGTCAAAAATATTAAAGGGACAAACCAAGAAGAGAGAGACAGATCCTGACTGACGTGATGCTGATATTTTTCTTAGCCTTAAATGCAGCTCCACTGAGAGGGTTCCTTACCATTTATATTCTGGCTGAAATTGGAACTGGGCTAGCTAAAGTCAAGGTAGATCAAAGCTGGGAGTCCAACCTCCCCTGATCCAGAATATGGCCCCGCAATGACTGGGGAAGTTCAGAATGAAAGCTGAATCTGTGTTTTGAGCTCAACTGTCATTCTTGCCACAGGAGATCTAAACAAATACTATCTTTCCAGTTTAAGTTTGGAAAACCTTTATAAACTAAGCCCAGAAGGTTCTACAAAGGACCAGTTGCTGACACAGGGACTGAAACTGAAAATTATGGCCCAATTCAAGCTCATTGAAATGTATGGAAAGATTAACATCGAGCACAGTGGTCTTCTGCATGGAGGCAATTAACCTCAGTAGGAAGTAGATGTTACCTGATCTTCGAATAAGAAAAGTATTTTCTTTTTTAGGTACCTCTATTGCTGAACATATTATTTGCCACAAAACTACTTGATAATTTTTTCCCAGTTTTGCTCATGTGTGATTATTTCTGTGGAAAATTTTGATAGACGTAATTTTAATTCTCTATGTACACTTGTGCCAATTAAGCTAAATAACTCAATTTTTTATACAATTAGTATGAACACATTTACTGGAATAAATATTTTCTTTCTATTGTTTTTGTATGTTTTTGTTTCTACAGAATACTTCATGAGAAAAATGGTTCAGTTTTAGTTGTAACAAACTAATTCCAATCTGTGTAAGACATCATTGCGGTTGCTACTGCTGTTTTTCGGTTTTGTTTGTGGCTGCAGTTCTAAAAAGATCTAAAGAGATAAATTTAATTACATTTTCCATATTGGAAAAATACACAGTGTCCTTTTACTCTTTGAGGTTACTTGCTTACCTTCACCTTGTGCTCTCTCCCTCTCTTCATATACTGCTCTAACAAGCAATTACCTCTTTGACTGAGAGTTGATATAAATTTCGAGATTAACTTCTATACCTTAAATTCTTCAGAAAACTCTATCCCCATTATTGTCTATTTGCTCTCTATATTAAGTGCACTGACTCCTATTTGGTATTTTTTCTGACTTTTAATATTGCTTTGTTCAACGATTTAAATGGATGGAAAAGGCTTTTCTACTAGTCTGAAATATTTCTTGAAACTATGCAATAGAATATGCTATCAGGTAACATTCTCTGCTGTTGATATACTATTTTGCATTGTTTCCCCTTTATCTTCTGTTTTATATTAGAAGTAGTCATAAAAACTTGTATTGCAAAAAGTCAGCAATTCAACCAGCTCTATTCCAGCAGTTAAAAACACTTCAGTTTGCCAAAGCACGGATCTTATCCCAGCTGCTCTTCGGTAAGATGTGTTAGAGTGACCGTACAGATTTCTCACTTGCATGATGAAAGACAGACTTGGTAGTATTTGTACTTTATTCATTGATTAGAAGCAAGGAGCCAGCCAGAGCCACATCTTTCAACAGCTACAGAAGATTAAAAGTTATACTTTAAATGTGAGAATACAGCACCAGTTGAAAAAGTTTCCAGTCTTGCTGATTTTATCCTTTGGGCTGCACAAAAGTAGTAAAAATAAGAAGTCTCCTTTCTAGACTTCCCAATTCCCCTTTATTAACCCTTTCTTTCTTCTCCTTTCCCGTCTTATTGGGAATCATCTATAAAGCATCCAGAAGTTGCTGAAAGGAAAAAACTGAAACTGCATGAGATAAACAGCAGCTGCCCAGTGAAGCTGCATGCAGCCTGTACACAAAACTTCAATTACTAGCCTTACTGAGTTCAAAGGGATTATTTCTGTGAATAAATGTTCTAGTGTTCTAGCATGGATGCAATCCTGATCTAAACGGAGCAGTGAAAGGGGCTTTGCTCCTCCTCTCTTGCCCTTTTTGGTAAATTTCTCTTTGAACATTTATGTGATGCTTACTGGATTATTTCCCTACTTCTCACCAAATCATACTCACTTTTATAACAGTATGGAGCGGACCTCCATTATACTCTTAATCAGCCTCATAATGTCTTACCATTTGTCCTATAATGACAGAAAACACCTGCCGAAAATTCAACGTGCCAGAACAATAAGTAGTGTAAATCATATACTTTCGATAAAATTCATAGCTTGAAATTGTTCCACTGTTATAGATCATAGTGTTCTAAAGAACAGATTTCACAACACATCTTCACTCCTCCTCCTTCCAATTCTTTAAATTCAGGCACAACCCACAGCTCAAGTTTGCTTTGCTTAGAAAGGCTCTAAATACTCCCTGTAGCACAGCAGGAGACTCTGTTAAAGCAGTTGAGATTGGTGGGTGGATCGAGAAGGCATGAGATCACAATTATACCCCGTTTCAATGATATGTCTGGAGCTGTAGTGACTCCAGACAAAGAAGCTGAAGCGTGTGGAAGCTGATATGTCTTCAAGACAGACCTAAAAATACCTGTCGGAGCTGCAGGTTTGAAGCTTTTACCAAGAGCAATTCAGAGAGTTTTCCTGCTGGGAGCCAAGGATGCTACTGAATCATTTACAACAGGCTGTTTTGAGTAGCTGCTTATCAGAAAGAGTGAAGCAGAAGGCTTTACTTCTCTAGGTGATGCAAGTCTCTAGTCTTCTGTTTGCTTGCAGGTAACTACAAAAGGGTTTCTTTCAAGTTTTTCTCAAGCAAAGCCACCTCATGCTCTTTTTGATCATCACACTCTGCCTCCTCTGTACTCTGCCAGAGTTTCTGAATTGCACTGGGGAAAACATATCAGCACCAAGAGCAGATCTGAAACTCTGGAAGACGATTTGGAAGCAAACAGGGTCTGACCCATTCATATAAACTCAAAGTAGCTAAAGTCTGCCACCTTCATAAAGGTAGGAAAAGCCTCTCACTAACACAGGAGCCACCTGGGAAGAGCAAAAAGGCATTCATGTGCTACTTGCCACAAAGGGAATTTACTTTTATGCCCTGGGGGTCATTTGGACTCCTCTAAAACTAAGCACTGTTGAGATCAGCTCAACAAATCAAGACAAATAGCAACTTTATTAGATGCAGATGCCACTCATTTCTGATTTTGGCTAAAGGAGTAGGTACAAAATTAATCTTCTGTATAAAACAACGGAGTCAAAACAGCAACATTAACAAGTACTGAGTGACTGAAACTGCTTCCTACTCTCATTTTTCCTACTAGAATATGTCAAACACAAGACATTGCAAAAACATGTGAGAAAGATTTCTTGAGAAATCACCCTTGGCTAGGCCCAAATTAAGCAAGCAGACCTTTCCCGTAATCAAGGGAGACTCTTAGTTTCTGCTTGGAAAAGGAGTAAAACAGTGTTTGCTAATCCGATAGGGTCATCAGAGTGAGGGATCAGTTCCTGGAAAAAGAAACAAAATCCTATTTGACTTCCCCACGTTTCTTTCTTGATCAAAATTTGAAACATACTAGAAACCAGAAAAAACAAAGCAGAACATATCATATTATTACATAAACATTATAGGCATATTGAACATATAGACACGTCCTGTGTAACAGAAATGAGTTTATCTACTTGGCCCTGGAAGACTTCAGCTGAGTTTTGATTTGAGCATCACAATTTACTAAATACGTGGAACAATTTGACACAGATAGCCCAGCACATACCAACAAAAATAATCAGACTTCTAAAAGAATCAAGAGAAAGAATTGAAGGAGTTGGGGGACATTCATTCTAGGTAAGAGTAGCAGAGAGATGTTAAGAGTTTTCAAAACTATAAAAGTTCACTGCGAAGGACATGGTGGTATCGGGAAAGGGAGACAATTGGTTTAGCGGGAAACAGGAGAAAAGTCTGGAATTTATGCAATAAGGAGGAGTTAGGACAGACATCAAGACAAAACCCTCTGAAAAGACAGCTACAGTTAACGATGCGACAGAGCGCCGACACAAGCTGTGTGATCTCTGTCACTGGATCACAGGAACGCACCAGACACCCATCCAGGACTAGCTGGCAGTGTCACTGAGCAGAGGAATGGCGTAGGTGACATCTCATAGTTCCTTTTCAATACGTGATTCTCCTGTCCCAGACACCTGGAGCTTACGTAGGTATTTGAATCGATCAATATAGATCTATTGGAGTACTTTTAAGGGAAGCTGCCCGACAGAAAAAGGAAGTCTCTGTTAAGCTCTATTTTACCTGCAACTTAATGAAATTATTAATCTAATCTATACATTCATATTTTAATTTACCATGAATAAATATTTTCCTGTTAGACTGGGATTTGATTTCCACAAACTCACTAAAGGTAAAAAAAGTTTTCTGAACTGCTCCTGACAGAATTCTGCGTGTAAGTTGTAACTTGATGCCTAACTCATGATAACAACAAAACTTTCAATTTTCTCTTTGCGTTGAGCACCAATATAGATCTAATTATGGAACAAAATGTAATGATGTCTCACAGATGTTGCCTTTATTTTCTGAAGTATATGTGACTTTTCTATGAGCTATCTTTAGCATGAAGCCATGCAGTAACTCAGAGATTTATACAGAGGCGCATTTCACACAAATACCTCGTTTTTAAAGCAGGCTCCCAGCACTTCTCTACGGCAAGTTCATGTCTTTGGTGGCCAGTAAGATAACCCCTGGGGCTTGAACTCACATGGACACAACTTGCATTTGCAGCTATTCAATTTAGATACTTTATTCTGACAAATCCTCGCATCAAACTTCCCCTCTTCCTGCATTACTAATACCTGCTATACCAGAGCCCCTTTCAGGTTTCAAAAATACAGATTTTCATTTGTATTTCATATTTAGCTTCATAACCTTCCTGTGAGGTAAGTATCAATTTATTATCTCCCTGTGAAGAAAATGTTTACATTGCAGAAAAGCTGGGTGCAAAGTTTTCCTTAGAAATCTGTACCACAGACCTGTGACTTCGGTATTTGTGGTCTGAAAAATTTGTAACTTAAATACTTTTACCATCTGTTTATTTACACTGGAAGCTTTTCACTACTCATTAGGAGCACATCACTCATCATATGCTCTCATTTGCTCTGAAAATTAGGTGCTTTTTATTTATTTATAAAAGCTTTATTACTGAGCTGCTTCTAATATTTTCTCCTAATCTGTACAAGAAAAATCATAAATTTGAAAGGTTTCATTTTTTTATTCAGTGATCTGTAAAGCATACGAATACAGCACCCGTTCAAGCAAATGATAAAGTTTTTCATTCTAATGAAAGAATATCACTTGGATATATTTTGAGCAATAATGTTCTCACAACTTGGTTTCTGCACTACACGCTACTATGAATATTTCCACAAATGGTTTTGTCGATCAACATACTCTTCAATTTTACTTTTCAGAACAAGTGGCACAGTTTTCACGTTAGCTGAAGTACTGGGAATATGAAATGATGGGATAATTGGTTTAGTTGAAATATTTTTTTTTTTTATTAACCTCAGCGGAGGTAGGATTTCTCGACAGCAAAGAAAAAAAACTACTGAAAACTTATAAGCCTCCAGAATTTGACCCTAGTGATGGGAACAAAGTAACTCTGCTGAAGTCAGGTTTCCACATTGAAATCCCATTTCCCACTGGCCCTTAAGGATGGGGTTAGTAGAAACTTAATTCTTTGCAAATCCTTTTATTAGCAGCAAGACAAACATTAAGAAATACTCAGAATAAGACAGATACAGACACCAGAAAAATACAACTATAGATGTTGATGTCAGCTTTGACAGCTACACTGCTGACTGGCATGTGCATGTTGACAGCTGAAGATGAAGGGCTAAAGTAGGAGGAGAAAAATATTCCAATTCAATTTAATTGATGCAAATGACTAAGACGTAAGTAAACTATAACATGAGCTATGAAACAGGAACACCAGATGCATGCAAATTTACAGTACTTTGTGAATTTTTATACTAAATATATACTACTGAGTGATCAAAGTTATCCTCTCTACCTATAAGTGTATTTTAAAATCATTCTAATGAAAAATACTGCATTTATTGTGGCAAAAAATGAAAGACCTAAGACAGTTCATACACTGAAACAGAAATAGCTGATTACATACTGCAGCATTTCAGTGCATGCAGATAGTCGAAAACTCTGCAGCCTAGAAATTAGATGGGAATTATATTCTAGGATAGCTATTTTGCTGTACTTCAGGCAGCAACATACGTTTCCTAGATTTATCCCTCTGGTCCCCATTATCCCTTGTTTATAAACAAATTTCCTAATTCAATATTTTGCATACAGGAAAGCAAGAGAGAGATTTCTTTTTCCTCCATATACATTAGTTTCTCTGATTTTGTTTTGCTCTGTGCTGCTTGCTATGCTCTTCTGGCTAAAGCAAGTGCTTCGAGATCTCATGGAACTCTGGCAAAAATATGAATGTTTCTAGAATATTTTTCTGAAAGCACTGCCAAACTTGTTCAGCAGTTACCGTATTTGTTATAATAAATGTGTAATTTAAGAATGGGTCTACATTAAAGCCTATTCAAAATAACTTATTGTACAGTGCAATTACCAAAGTAAATAAAGATCAAGCTTTCCAAAACATCGGTTTTCTTCCACCTTCAATTAAAATTAAAGTTTCAAGCAAATAACATTTGGATTCTTTTAGCTGCAGCTGTCATGCTTGATAGTTTTAAAAAAATATTAAATTCCAGAAGCAAAGTTCAGGAATTGTGTCAATTTTTTGGACTATCCAGGTTAAATAAAAAACCCAAAATGTCTCTTTGGCACAAAATTAAATGTCTTCTTTGGAGCATTTTAATTACTTGTTGAAAATAAAGCCTTCTGCAGGTTGGAAATAAGGGGCTAGACACATGAAGAGAGGGAGGGAGGCAGTCTCAAAGTCCAAGAACTCTAGACAGTCTGGAAAAGTGGGAGATGAAAGTTCAAAGCCTGTATTCTAGATGAGGCCAGCAGGAAGTCTACAGCTGCAATGCCTCCTTGCTCTTTACTTCAGTTCCTCACAAATACCGCTCCTGTGTGTACTGTAACACCAGCTACCCACTTCAGTGCAGAAAAAAGACGACAATGTTACAACCTGTTCTCATGTATTTTCTTACACCCAGGCAAATCTCATTAGAATTTTTGAATATACTAGAGAATTCACTCAGCATTTTTGTATTTCAGCACTTTTTTTTTTACTTGAATATGTTCACTGAATTCAGCCTGAATTCATCAGTGCTTTCAGGTGTCAAGAATCATAGTGCTCAGTGAACTAGTATTATTGAGGAAAAAAAAACCCAAACAAAAAAGAAAAGTCACCCAGATCTACTGTTACTTAAAGTAACTTTACTAATGAGTAAAAGCCCCTTGGACTGTGTATTTTAAAGATTTATCATGGAAAACCAAAAATAGAATCATCTTCAAACCTACTGTTCATAAAGGTGTCTCCAAAGTAGCTGATTTGCTATGTACCCCCAGGCAAACCATCTGCACATGGACAGAAAGCACCTAGCAATGCATGCTTTGCTTCACAGGACAGGCTTTCCCTCTTCACCCTCTTCCTGAGCTGCTCCAACACAGGGAGTGCCTAGAAACACGGGAACAGAGACAGGGCCACCGATGCTGACCACTCCTAGCTCCCTTCTCCTTGGGACTCTGCAGCTGGAGGTGTGATTAGGCTGGCTGGGTGCTCCCTGAAGCTTTCTTTCCTCCCATGGCAACCTTGGACCCTATACATTGTCCACATACATAACCAGGGGTGGGAGGGACTCTGAGTTAGGCTAGGAGTTGACTCCAACCACTGAGACAATTTGCCTAGACCATAGCCGCCATTCTTAAGAACTTCATGATAAACTGCCAGACAGATTCAATAGTCCCAACTGGTCAAGAGCTCTCTTATTTCTAGGTGTCTAAGCAATCCGAAAGTCTTGCAATACGCTGCTAGAATAACAGTCCTGCAGTCTGTTCTGTATTTCTGCATCGAAAACCAGAGGACTTTGAGCTGAAAGCTGTTTATATGAAGAGCTAGACTCCTCTTAAATTTGCATCCAATATCCCAAAATCTGTGAACAGAAAATCTAAGCAGTATTATTATTTAAATTTTTTAAATACTAGACACACACACAAAAAATCATTCACATAAGTAAATACCATTAGTCAGAGAGAAGCCTGTCTCATGGGTGCCTCTATTTTGAAGGTCCAGTATTCATGAATGAAACATAGTATTTCAGTCCTCAAATCTGTGTACAATTTACCAGGAAATGTTGATTCATAATTCTTCTCAAGCTTTTAATGCAGGTATTATATGTATATTTTAAGATAACGATACAGGCCACTTCATAAACACTGTCTTTGATGCAAAAGATCAGACAACTGTTACTGGATTTTATTAGTGGGGGAGGAAAGTGGGGCTTGGCGTCAGCAGACAGACTATTGTACGTATAATATCTGTGACTTAAGTTTACTCTGAGTTGGCTCCTTTGTAAATTCCCCAGGCTCTATGAAATCTAGGGTTGGGGCTGATAAAAACACTGAAAAATAAAAAGACATCCAAAAAAGCATTTTATAAATGCAGCATATTTTATAAAAAGCAATTTCAAATGTGCTCCAGGTAGACACATAAAATCTTATGAATAAGTTCAAAGCATGGTTACAAAACTTTTATGCACTCCCTTAAAATAAAAAAGAATGCATATGCATGTTTTGGAGAATCTTTGATACAGGTATGCTTGTGCATATAACAGAGTCTGAATTAAATCAGTTTTTCCGTATGAATATGTAAACGTCAGTTTTTGCTAATAAATAACTTTTACTTTTGCTCTGACAAACATATGCTCCAGCAACAGAACAGATACTCTTATTAAGTGCTCTTGACTTAATTCATGGTGCAGTTCATTTTCTGTGAAGTTCCGTATGTAGCAAGCCAATATACGGCACTGACCTAGTAGCAAACTTCATGGAACCACCCCTTTGTACCAAGGGACAAAACTACGAGGGGTAGGGGTGGTGGTAGCCAGAATAAAGGCCATGCTTGTGTGAGTTCTGATTCTTTAGACCTCCCAGAAAACAACTGTTCGTGAGACCTTTATATATTAAATGTAAAGGTGAGTCCTTGTAGTGGAATCTCCAAGCAGCAGCAGTGAAAGTGTTGCTGTGTATCTCTTCTCCTCAGCTCAGCCTCACCAGGGAAACATGTCTACCTCTAGCAGCACACAAGGATTAATCACAAGCTGTTAGTAACATCCAATACATTTTTTGACATAATATATACTCTTTAATTACTCCAATACTACTTACAACATGGAAATAGGTTAGTATTAATTGATTAAAAACCGGTTTGTTTTCAACCTGCTCACCATCTATCAAGAACAGACCTCTTTTGCAAGTCTTTTAAATTCCCTGATTAATAGGAGGGAGGCGAAGGAGGCATTAACATGCTAACTCACTCTTTCACTACATGAGAATCAGATTTTGTGTATTCCTATAGATTTTGTTTTAAATCACTGTTATTGCAAAATCTTACATTATTTATTGGCTTAATCCACCTAGTATCTACAGAACAGTAACTTCAACATCCATTTAAGGTGTGTTGCTAAAGTTTCCCAGTGATTTTATAAATTTATAAACTTTAAAATTTTATTTTGCTGACTCTAGCCATAAAAATGTGCAACTAACATCAGAGTACCATGATTCAGCTGCAGTGCAGTCAAAGTGTTACTTGAGGCAAGATCTCCTCTTCTAACTTAGGCTCCTAACCACAACACCCACAAATTAGAGCTGTGCAGTGGTGTACCTGCTAAGCAAATCAGTTACCGCGAGTTCATATAAATGACTATGATTCTAAACCCCACCATTCCATTACCAGGTTGAAATGAAGTACTTGGATTTCACCTGTAAAACCTGTGGACATATAATTGAATTCCCTGCGGAAAACAGGCAAAGTTTATAAGCAATCATCTTTGGAATGAATTACCAAGACTCATTACAAGGTGTAACAGAAAGAGCTCAGCCTTAGATAAATGGACATTTTAACCCTTCCACGAAAAATACTTGAACACTTCATAATAGGAATGGACTTTGAAAGAGTTCGGAGGAGATGAACCTGATGAAGTTCAACATGGGCAAGTGTAGGGTCCCGCACCTGGGGAGGAATAACCCCATGCACCAGGACAGGCTGGGGCTGACCTGATGGAGAGCAGCTCTGTGGAGAGGGACCTGGGAGTGCCGAGTACTGAGTTCAATACCTCCATTATGGTTACTGCTTTTTCTGAGATTCACCTGGCAAACTGGATTTCAGTTAAAAATTATGTGGCAAAGACAAGCATTTTAAAGCCACCTTTGGCTAAAGTACCGTATTTGGTTAAATACCCACCTTTGGGTATGTTGGTAAAATATCCACCGTTGGGTATGTTAAATCTTTTTCTTCCTCTGTGTTTACCATCTACCTATGTAAAGCCTGGAACAGCATGAGGAACCAAGAATGTCTCCAGCTAGCACAAATACCTCAAAAGAGGGTCAAATGATCCCTTAAATCCGCTTTATTAGAAAACAAAAATACTTTCCTAACAAAAAAATCATAATGTCATCCTGACTTTACATATGATAATTTCAAATAAAAAGACAAAATCAATAAGATGTTTTATGAAAGAAAAAATCATAATATTTTTGGCTGGGACTGAATTGTTGACCTATTGAAATCAGATTTCACTAGTCCAGAATCTGAGCAAAACACACATTGCCCTCATTCTTCAATTATTCTCTTTGCTGTGACTGCTGACCACATACCACACTCAAAAAATGCATTTGGAAAGGCATAATGTAATACTCTGAGTAAAATAATCCCTGACAGTAACACACAGAGCATTTAAAGAGATAGATGAGCAGATAAAGTGGGGTATGATGGGCCAATGTAATTTCATCAATCACAATTGCAACTTGGCACCCTTTGTAACAACATTGGTACATGGGAGCCTCCTGTAAACAAGGCAAACGGAAAGCAGAGGAATCATTCATCAGTGCTTCTGACCTCAAGAGAAAAGTAAAAATATTAGAGGCTGCGAAGTAGCTGTTTAACATCCCTTTATTTACCCACTTCATTTAGAAAATGTATTAAATTAAACTGCAGATGTTCTGCTGTTAGCACAGCAAGCTATCTGCAGAGATTTAGCAGGCTGTTTCCTGATAGAAAGATTTAATGTACTGTAAATAAACAAACACTATTTTGTTAATTAATAAATCAATTATTTTTTAAAAATGCTCTACTGGGCTCTTTACAGCTGAAGCTACTCTAGTTCCTATTTTTAATAGAGACCTTGCAATCAAAGAGGGAAAGCGTTCAAGTTCTTTAAAATCATAGCTCTTGAACAACTAATTCTCACTATTACAACCATGTTTTAAGTTATCATATATTTCTGCAGTACTTCTAGATCACAGAAAATCAAACCCAAAGGCCACCTAATATCTCATAGTTACATTTCATAGCATTATTGTGCTCATTTGTTCCATCTTGCTGGCTCAGTAAAAATTTTTTAACAGACAGATGGCTAATTTTATAATTTCAACCCAATTTCTTACTGGACCAACTCCAAAGATCCGGTGTTAGTGTAATGCCATGGATAAAGGTCAACAGAATAAGAGAACATATGCTAATGTCAGCATTTCACGTAGTCTTCTTTAACGGACTACACAGTGCTAAGCTGAGGGATTTGCACTGGCTCAACACTAACACCATATGGGTGGCCTGTTGAAAAGTAATGATGGCCTAAGCATAGAATCTTAATCAGATACTGACGGCCAATGAATCAAATAGCACCACACAAGTAATCACTAAGAGATTAAAAAAAATTACAGAAGATGTATGGCTGAAATTACTCTGCTAACTGGAGAAGTGATTCTGTCTTAGATAAAACCTGTCACATTATTACCTCTTAATCTTAACCACAATCTTTTTTATCCTCATACAAATCTGTCCCATATAAAAGGAACTCAATTTTTGGTTGTTATGAACATTCACGTGCATAACGAAAACGTACTTTTAACTTGATAACTCTATATTATTGATTGCTAAGAATTTACGAAAGGTGCACAGGAAGGGTTTTAATCCTTTCAGTAACTGATAGTATGCAATAGAAAAGCTCCTTGAAAACTTTGTGGACAAGTTTTGCTTTACTTCTTTCCAATAATTTTGTTGAAATTGAGGGAATTACTCAGTTTTATTAGGTAAGCAAGGCTTGACTCTGTAGTGTACCCATAATAGTTGTATTACACTTTCCTGCTTCACAGGTTAAAATGATACTCGGTACACACGGCACCCTGTACCACTTCAGAGATCTGCACTATGTGGATGAAGTTGGATACCTATATACCCGTCCTTTTCTTTATTAAGAAAATGCTGCCTGCATAAGATAATCTTGAATATAATTATCAGAGGCAAGGTCATAGGATGGATGGTTAAACAGAACCCATTTCCCTATAAATAAACAGATAATCCATGAGTCAAAGAGTTGCAGCTACTTTCTTCAGCAGAGGGACTACAGAAAGGCCTGAGGAATTACAGCATCATACCTATAAGACCAGTTTCAAAGATGAGTTTTACTGTCTCAACCCATCTTCAATTCCATAATGTAGCTCACCAGGAACAAGTTTCATGTCACAGTTAAAGCAATCTAAGTAATCTAATCTCAAAAAGTGGCAGTCTCTTCTCTTCCCATCTTGTCAGCTAGGTATTTTCATTTTTTCCTTCTCCATTTGGTTCAACAGGAAAGATCTAGTAGAATATAGATAACCTTCTATTGCAGAAGGGGAAAAACAGAATAGCTTTAAATTGGATCACCAAGATGACATGTTTATCTCTAAATTAAATGGAGGGTAGGAGGGAAGAGGTATGTAGAACTGCCTCCTTCACTCTCAGATTAGCATAGATGTTATTTGAAATAAGACGCTGCAGCCTATCTGCTTAAACCTGCAGAGAGATGAGATTATTTTGAAGTTTTAAGCACATAGGTGTTTGGTATGTATAGAGCTGATTCACATACATTTAATCAGAGAGATGGGGGGTGGGGAGGAAGATGTGCAGAAAGGAACTGGGACCAGAATGCTTTTTCTTCAAAAACTGCTGTAATCTTTCACAAAGAAGGAGTTACAGCTAAAAGAAATAGTTTCACATATTTGACATTGATACTCCTAGTTCTAAAGTAATGAGTACAATATCAACTAATACAAATGCGAACTATTGTTGTAAATTAAGGTTTTTCATTAAAATTGTGTACTTCTATTCATGGGACATTGTTAACACTAAGAAACACTTCATCATGCAGATGGGCTATCATCACAAAAGGAGAAAAGAGATTTTAGAAGTGTTTCAAAACCTCTTTTACAAAAACTTGATCAATTCTAAACCAAAAGAGTCTCTATAAGGAACTTGGTTGCCTAAATTTCACTTCCTGAAAATGACTGCCAACCCTTTCAGGCATGCCCACAGGAATTTATTCAAAACAAAAAAGAAAAAAGTAAGTGGAACAAAGCCTAAGATTCTGTCTATAGAAACCAGCTTTCAATTATGCTAGGAAAATAACCTCAAAACCCAACTTTTGTAAATAAATGTTTCTATCATACTACTTAGGATACTTTATTTAAATATCCATAAAGTATTGCATTTCATTTTTACCCAACAGGTAATGAAAGCAGATTCCCTTATAGAGAACAGCTCTCTGATTTATATTTAAAATTAATCTAGGAAAAGAGAGATTCATTCTCAAGAGTAAAACTTCTGCATAAAGCCCACAATCAATAAAAATAAAAACCTATGTGCAAGAGATGAAAGTGATTTACAACAGAAAAATCTCAAGGTAACTCAAAGATTATTCTAAATTAGTTAAGGAGTGAAATCCTTACAAGCATTTTAATTTTCAAAACTGAATAACTGTAGTCTTTATTTTTGCTGCCAATATGAAATGTTCTCACTAAATTTAAATATTGTGAAAAAACATTCAGACTAAAAACAAAACACAGCTTAAAGAAATGTCAGACATACAAAATTACTGTGAAAGAGGAAAAAGAAGAAAGAACCCCCCCCAGAAATTAGGCCAGATTTTAGGCTACAAGCCAACTGTTTGCTCTACTTCGCTTTATTTATTAGTTCTTAAGGTATTTAAAACTTGAGCATTAAAACTGGAGAATGATTTGCAAATGAATGCAGTTGCAGTTGTGAAAATATAACTCACAGCTGAATGTGGGTTATTCAGACAAATGGCTGCTTTGTTAGAGGAGGGGAAGTGAAGTTCTGTGTTAATTTATTACAAACTGCAGCATTTCAACCCTGATGTCCAGGCAACAATGTTTTTGATTTCAAGTAATTTATAAGTACTTCCCATAGCACTTAACAGTGATGTCTTTGGCTGTTTCACCATGGTACCAGAGTGTATATGTATTTACTGTGGGAATTTGTTTTTAATAAAACTGTTGTAAGGCATTTTTATTCCTTTTCTTTGTTACATTAGAAACATTCACTGCATAAGTAATGTATTTTTTCCTACTTGAAAGGCAGCAGATTATGGCCAGCACTGTATTTGGTTGTGTAAAATAATGACAGGTTAAGTGATTTCTCAACCAAAGCAAGTTATTTCACTTGCCATGATTTTGCTTTCCCCACTCTAATACTGATGGCAGCACGTGACTTGTTTAAGGTCCCTGTGTTGGTACAATCATGTCAGTCCCCAGATTAGATCTAGTCAACATAATAATAAAAAACATCAGGGGGGAAAGAAATGCAGTGTCTGACTTACCAAAAGTAACTATGGCATCACACTGTACGTGCTGTAATAATAGATATTCCGGGAGGAGAGTATGGTTTGGTTGGGTTGGTTTTTTTTTTTTTATCAGATGGTTTCAAAGATTTAAGACAGGGTCATACAAATTCACTTGGGGTTGATTTAGTTTACAGACTTCCAGCTCAAAAAATAGAACACAAGTGCAAAGCTAAAGGCAGCGTACAGGGAAGACCGTATGGATGGTTGTCCATATACATGTAAATGCATATATAGACTACGTGTATACACATATATATACACACACTTTTACCTTATCCCCTCCCTCCTCCAATATTTAATCTTGTCCTGCTGCCACTTTTGGAGATCTTTCCTACAAAAAGTGTACAAAACATTTAGAAGTCAGAAAAGAACTATCATGACCATCTACTTTGAAGAAGTAATGACAAACCTGCCATGTCAACAGCTAAATTTGTTTCAACAGTTCATCTTGCTGATAAAAAAAAAAAGTATATATTTTACAGCTAATCTTCATGTAACTTCAGTTTTGATGAGTATCGAACCAGTGAATCTTGCTACACTATTGTATTGTCTTTCTACACTTAGAAAACTAAACATCAGAAATGTCTTCTTTCATATAGGTAATACATCACTCAGATAGTCCTGGAATATTTATTCTCATGCTCTTATACTATTTGCTTCAAAGGTTGTGTAAATTGTTACAACTCTCATGGCAAAAATAATGATCTTACTGTAATTCAGTGGTGAATGTCATGCTCCAGAGGCTTTTGCAGAATTGCTGTGGCAGTACAAAAAACCACAGGCCAAATACATCCTTAGTACATGTAAATTTGTACAATTTGATTTCTTCTAGTCCTAGATTAAGTTGCTTTAACGTGAAGAATATTTGCAAATAATACCATAACAAAGCTTTTGTAAGAGTTGTTTCAAACTTATATTTGAAGAGCTGACAGACATTGAAATATATAAAAAACCTGAAGGTAACAATAACTTTCTTTCCTTAGATAAAGCTAAAGCAATCAACTTTCTGTGCCTCTGCTTTAAGGTTTAGACTCCTACTTAAATAGATTGACAGATCGATAGATACTTGGCAATAGCAGCTATTTTTTAGTTTTCCTTTTTACTGTTTTTAAAAAATTCAAAATAAAAAGATTGAAGTGAAAGACTCAATTCTTCTACTAGCAGAGTCATGCTTGGAATTTTTTTGTCCAAATTCCAACATTCAGTCTTTTGTCAGCTGCTTTATTTACTTTATACCTACCGCAAACCACTTTGACATTATCTATGGGAAACATTTTTGAATGCTTCTGGTGTAAGAATTGTGCAGAAAAGTTCTCATCTTTGGCAAAAAAAAAAATTGTTTAATCAGTTTGCTTCATGTATTTGTTTTATCCTTATCAAAGTGAGGAGAGGAAAAAAGTCAAGAAAAAAATTCCATAAAATTGGTCTTAATCTAATTCAGAGAAATACAAAATTTCACCTCAGAATATAAGCACATATTTAGCAGTTTTTGAGAATAATTTCCATAAAGCTAAGTAAACACTGGAAAGTTCTCCTCTCACCAGAGAAAACTTGAGCCTCTCACATTTTATGTGATCTTACTGATTTTGAGTAAAAAGGAATGGGGTTTTTTGTTTGGTTCAACAGTTAATTTTACCTCAAAATGCATTCTTTTTTTCCCCCTCATGCAAAATCACGTATATTTTTATTCTGCTGCTCAATTATTCTAATATGTTGCATAGGACCAGATCATAAACCCTGACAGCAGCTTTTCATAGTAAAGTGACAAACCAGACTTCCCTGTTCCCAGCCTGATTGTCCATCCCCTCAAACAGCACAGAGAAGCAGCATGGGGAAGAAAACTCTGCAGAGCTAAACGTTTCCCATCAATGCAACTGGGTTACTACCCAGTGTGCATGGAGCTCCACAGAAGCACAAAATCCACGGGGAAAAGCTCAAAACAGCAGACAGCCAATGTGTTTACATTTTCAATGCTGGTTCCCAGTGTAATAGGAGAAACTAGGACTGTGAAACATGGTTTACAGGTAATTAATTAATTATATACAGAGGAGGAGAAAATGGCAAGAAAATATCAGCTTGTGATTATTCCTATATGTTCCCAACACTGAAGAGAGTGAGAAGAGAATGGAGGTCCCTTATAATCTGATGTTTTCGCTAAAAGTTTCTGTACATTGCGGTGGATTGCAAAGGAAATACCCCAACAGTCTCTAAAAGATGTTAAAGTCATATGATTTGCAGGATCAGCTAAGGGTGTTTATCAATGCCAAGCATATCCACCGGATTTCTTCAAAACACAAAACCATCTGCATCACAGAAATTATTTGAGACCCAAGAAGAGGCATTTGGATGATAACGGGACTCATAAAAGCAGCACACCTCCTTAACAGCAGGGCTCGATAGGGAAAAAGGCACGGCTTTCTGAAAAATTAAGACCTTGAATTATGCTGCTTTTCAGTAAGAAACAAAAGTAATACCTTCTGTCATTCACCAGGAAAAAAAATATCAGAAAGCATGACATCTAGCCTACTCAACAGCTTGGTGATCAGAGGTATTCATCAAAACTTTAGAAACTTGGAAGTTCACGTCCTAAATTAAAAAACAAAATAAGAAAACCTCTCAAGATTGCCCACGTCATGAGAGTGTGCCCTATCCACTTTTCTAGACTGTTTCTAAAATACACAAACTCATCCAGAAAACCTTGAGCTATCTGAAATGACACCAGGCATACTGGTTTCCTCTCTCCCACTACTGTTTTTTTGTTTTCTTTTTACTAGTTTAAGTTCTTTGTGAATGAGAAGGTTCCCACTGCTAATTCATCCTGACAGTTTTTAAGTAATCAAATTCAATAAATATTTTAGTAGCACAGATACTGAGTAAGTTCAAAAGTTCACTTCTGGTAGTAAAGAATAGTGTTTAAATAACTGCCCTTCAGTCATTGTCGCACCTCCACCCCCATTGTGGAACCATTTTCCATGAGTCTTCACAAAGTGGAAGGAACTGCTGTGGTAGTACTTTTTAACACATCCCCATAGCTGGCACCTACGAAGCCTGTGCATGCCTTGTATGTTTTTTTAGGAGTAGGTAAAAGAGAGAGACAAAACCAGTAAGAGGAAATAATCTACTTGCAGAGTATGCTTTTGGCAGATAAATCAGAGTGTGTGAAGTTACTGCACTTAGACTGCTTCAAGACAGTTTAGACATGCACATGAGAAATGATACAAAATCATTCTGAAGCATGTTAAGTAAGGCACACAAAGTGTGAGATATACCAGCATTAAAACTGGCTCTGCGCACTTCAGCTGCCTTGCATGCATGCACAATGATACAATTTTTAAATACTATCAGTGTTTTTGTCCTTGTTGTTCAACGCAGTTTTTATTGCCACAACACTATAACATGGGGAAGGTTCCAGGAACTATGAAATAGGTACAAGGTCAGAAAGTCCTAATCTGCCTTTTGGGATCTCTGCTGCTCAGATATGTGATGTCCAGATGATTTCCAGACGTTTTGTCATACCATGCTGATCAGAAGCTTTTTTTTTTTTTTTTTTTTTTTTTTTTTTTTTTTTTCAATCTGCACAATTAGATTGTCAGTTTTTCTCTTTACAGAGCATCAAAAATGTGTGCTTTGGGAGGAACATAAAGTATCACAACTCTTAACTGCTGGGAGCAGTGCACCAGCTATTACAGACCTGAGACAGCTCAAAGATATTTTGTCATCCATACTTCAGTGAAGAAGCAAATCTGTAAAGCTTCTTAGAAGGTCAGGTTGCCTGAAGTATTAATAGTACATTTTACATGCAGAAACAAGATGTGTTTTTGTACGCAAATATTCTACAAGGTACTGAACCATTAACCATGTCTGCTATTATTCTCCTGATTTAGCCTTTCATTTCAGAATGCAGAAAAATAAGGTTTACTTTCCAGAACAGAAAGGAAAGACTAAAATGGAATTACTCAGCTTTTGTATCATAGATAGTATTGGTGAGGTAAAATTGAATACCCTCCTGAACACATTAACTTCCAGCCTGCAAGCTTTTCCAATGCAAGATTCTTCTTGGCATTATTAGGAACCCTTTTACTGATATACCGAAGATGAAAGAAATTACACAGCAGATAACACCGCCACCAGAAAAACTGCAGAAGCACAGTCCTTCACTATACCACTTACATGCATGTCCTGAAAACATAAGTTATTTGAAAGTGGGAATGGTCCACTCCATGAAATTGAGGCACAAGGAAAACTCAAATTTGAAAGGCAGTGCTTCTCTTCCTTCCTGTTGTAGCTGACAGGACTCAAGGTTGAGAAGTTCAGGACTAGAATCATTACAAGCTGGATTTGTAACTCTCTCCTTATATAAATCGGACATTAGAAGTATGCTATTTTCAAGGAATTTGGAGTTCTAAGTTTTGAATGTGCATTTAATTCACTGAGATTAAAGGAGCCCCCTCAGAGACTCCATGAACAAAACTGCAGGAATCCTATTTGAAGACAAATAGAGCTCATTCTTGTTCTAATAGGCACGCTCACAATAACAGGGCACTGCATTAAAATTGTTACAGATAAACGACAATACACTTACTGCAAATGAATCAGGACAAAGAACTAGATTTCTAAACCCTAAGTCTCCAAAGATCCAGAGGTCCAAATCCAGTCCAACGCTTGTATCAGAACACTCACCTATAGAGCCAAAAATTTCTAGAAGTACAAGCAAAAGCATAAACATGCATACTTCAGTCTATGTTTGCATTTGCTGTAAGGACGACAGTCAAACAGCACCAGAAAGAGTGAGAAGAATGATGAGCGAATGGCGATTTTCCTCTTTGAAGGCATCAGATGGCTTCTCCTTGACATAGACATGGATACTTCTAAAAGCCTACAAATATAAGAACTGTGCATTTTTAACAGTATCTCCCAGACAATTGTAACTGTACCGCCAAGACCAACTGTAAATGTCTCCACTCCTCCTTATTTTACAGTCAGACTACATTCTAGTAAACCAAAAGAATTACAAGCCTTCTGTAACACATGTTGAGAGGGACAGACACCAAAGGTTGTCTCTTTCTTCCTGAGTATGTTTCTGTATTCTCATCCTGACTTAAAAAAAAAAAAAGGAAAAGAAATTCTAGCTCCCACAATGACTTACTTTCTTCCTACTTGTTCTGAAAATACAGTAATGGCAGACTGACATTTCAGAGACTTGACAAATACAACCACACAGAGAAACTAAGGTAAATGACAAAAATAAAGTTATTCTCTGCCTCCCTTCCCCAGCAGCCATTTTGACTTCCTCTCTAAGCTACTACTTAAAAGTGGTATCTTTTAGACATTTAACTATTCCACGTTAGCTTAATCAGCAACACAGAAAGCTTTGTTTTGACTCGTGCATTTTCACCTGTTTGGTTTCCGACACCTACTACTCTGAGAGCTGCGATACAGAGACTTTCATTCCACATTCTCCTAAGAACCAATTACATGCACGGCAAACTTTCTCCTCTGCTCCGTGTTGTACGTCAGTTGCTCTAAAACCATTTAAAAGCCAACAAATGTACATACACAGATTTCTGTGGTCAGGACATCTGCACTTTCTCAACTGTTTGTAAAGCAGACAAAAATGCCTATTAGTATAAAATTTGAAGAAAAATTGCCCACAGGAGGAATGGGCATTAGCCATGCTTCACTTGCCTCCTTTTTGTTGACATATGAAGCACCTTTTTTCTCTTCCTTTCTTTCCAATTCACAGTGGGTCTAAAGAGGTGAATCAGTGCACAGAGAAAAAGACAGAAAGAGAGGGGAAAAAAAGAAAAAACCTCACAACCCTCTTTTTCCAGGGTGGGTATGAAATATGAAGGCCCAACAATTGTCTGAGCTCAGTGCATTGGAATAACATTGGTTAAATTATGGATAGTTTTGAATAGTGTCACTTTTTTTTTCTCTGCAGATGGTTGTTCACACAAGAAGTCTGGCCTGCATAATTGTATCACTAATAAGCAGTAAGGCAATTAGTTGTGTAAGTGTGCTATAATCATTCTAACAGAGGAGATGACGAAGAGACAAAAAAAAAGAGGGGGGACAAAAAATGTCTTTTCTCAATTCATCAACTGACAGCCATAATTAGATATATATAATTGAAAATTCCACAGTAGGGGGGCCAGCTTATACAAATGAATTTTCTTTGCTTCTCTTATGCATTTTTTCCTTTTGCTTGAACATTCCCCCCAAGAAAAAGGCAGAAAATTTGTCATTCCAGGAGAGTGTATACTGTATGAACCGCAGGCTGCTTATTCAGAGCAATGATGTCAGAATAACATCTTTTCCCCCCCACTAAGAAATGGACGGCTTTGAACTAAGCCTTTATTAGCTGTTTTCAGCCAGTAGCAAATTAAACAAAACAAAACAAAAAAAACCCCAAAAACAAAACCAACAACCCACAATACAACAAAAACCCCCCAAAACCAGCACAGACTTGGATGATCTATATCAGTTTGCAGAACATGAAATGTAAAACTCTGAGAGGAGAGGTCACCTTTTTTTTTTCCATTGACATGAAGACGGCTTGTTTCTGGTGATGGGGGAAGAGTTCCGAGTTATAATAGAGCATTACATCATCAAGTATTATGGGAAGAAGGGGATTTCTTTTGAGCAAAGCCTGATTATCAAAGGCTATAATTAAATTTGGGCTAAAAATGCCCAAGTTCTTATGAGTTTGTGGAAACTATGCACAGAACAGCTTTCCACTGAATTAATCAGCTTGCAAGTTTTCATTATTCTGGAGCTTCTCTTTTTAAACTGTAAGCTCACAATCACAGCTTTTTTTTTATCAACAAACTCTCCTAAAATTTAATTGGACAAACCTTAGCTGATTTTTTTTCCCCCTTAAAGAGAGAGAATGTTAAGGCTGGAGCTTGTTAATTAAGTTCCTTAAATGCCCCCAGCTGTGCAATAAATTTTCAAAGCTACACAACTGCATTTTTTTTAAACATTTGCTCCCTTGTTTTTTAGTTAAAATATTTTTGAAAAAAGAACAAACATCAGTAACAGAAGACTTAAGAAAATTCCTATACATACCAGTGATCCTGGCTGATGAAAACTGAAAGATTAGAGAATTGCAGCAGATTAGAATGTAACTGTACATTACAGGACTGTTTTCAAGGACAGTTAATTAATTTGTTCTAAAATAATTTAGCACTTTTTTAAAAAAATAAATCTAAGAAGGCTCTGTTTTAGATGTGAATAAGATAAAGTATGCTGTGTAGTTGTTTCACAACAAAATCCTTCTAGCTAACATCAGTAAATGTTTACTGAAACATTATGCAGAAACTTCCAGAAATTCAAGGACCATATACTTGGCAAGGTAAATCAACATAGTTCTATTATCTCAAAAAGTATCAGTGGCCAGGGTTCAAATCTGAAGGCCTCACAATAGAGTATGTAGATGACATGAAAACATGTATCTTAACATCAGGTCATCCAAATACTTATTTTCATAATTTATTAGCTAGTTATATATGTCAAAGTTCTTAATATTAGATGCACTAAAATATTCAACACCAAATTCTCCACTGTTAAAGAAAAAAAAAAAAAGATTAAATGTATACCTGGCAGGGAAAATTTTTGAACATACTAACCATTTTAGTCTTAACAGTTATCAGTAACAAATTATTGGCACTTTTGGACAGCTCAGAAAGTTTGTTACTGAAGAACAGAAGTAGTATAATATGATCTAAGGCATTAAAAATTAGTATCTTTTTACCTATCACATAACAAATCACTAATGGTTTGATGAGTGATCATCATGTTCTCCCTGATGAAAAGAGCTGACGTTGGACAACCCGAGAGCCGACTTTCACTCATATTAGTACCCAAACTCACTCTCTGTTATACAAATCTTCATTGTTCTGGAAGTCTGATGCATTCCAACTTTGACCTTTAAAAGGCTGAAGTATGCAAATGAAGAGAGAAACCTTAAATATTAGTGTCAAAATGTGAGGCAATACCTTGCCAGCTCTATAAAAGCTAAATATATCACCAAAAACACTTTTGCGACTGTATGTCACAGGCTAGGTTCCTAACTGCCAAGTTTAACAGAATCTGATGTCTCCAGACTATCTGAGTAAAGTTGGAGACCTAGTGAGGCCAATCCACCCCACTGAATGCAGGATGTTCCTTGCTCCTTTCATTTTCACGCAACTTAGTCGAAACTCTGCCTACAGTTACCTGTCTTGGGGAGCACATAAGTGGGTGAACTGATTTGAACTCACATGTCCTCCCAACACTAAGATCTTGGCAGAGCAAGACGCATAGGGTGAGTTTTTGCCTTCCCTTTTCAAGTTTGTAGTGTCAGGCCCAATCTAGACCTAACAGATAATCAATTCAACAGCTTTTGTTCTGGTATGCTTCAAACCAAAATTTCACATTACCACTATAAAGCGACGAGTTGCACCAAAAACTTGAATGAAACCACCGAGTACTTGATACCCCAATCAACATTCTGTAGTTCTGCTGGCAATTACTATCAGAAGCATCTTCGAATGCTTTAAGCTATTAGGAATTTTATGCCTGATCCCAACACTCTCTCCTGGATCCTACTGATAGCATGAATACACCTACCATTATAAGACTACATTTCTCAACCTACAGTATCTGTCACATTCCACAAGAGCAACTGAATCCTCATTTAAAATCTTTACTTGTTTGTTCATTATTTCAAGCTGTTCCTTCAGCCCGCATACAGCTTATCAGAAGATAACACTTTCCATTAGCAAAAATACAATCAGACATGCACAAAGAAATGAGACTTATTTTGGAAATGCCTTTCTGAAAACCAAAAAATAACTACTGCATTTTTCCTTTTGTTACAGCAGCTGCCTCAGGTGTTCTCTCTCTTGCACATAATATAACTGATCAGATATTCTGAAAATATATACTTAACAAGTTAAATGAATGCACATTCTACTGTATTATTTTTCTTAAACAATTAAAGGTTTTATTTTATCTTAAAAGATTCTTGGCTGCATTTCTGTGGTACACAATGACACATTTGGTTCTTTGTGTTTCTAACTAAGTAATGACATAGTTCCTCTAAACCATGAAAAATGTTGCGTTTGACCAAACAAGAAAGGACGAATTTCTGGGAAATTCTATTCACTGGATCTTGAATTAGACCCAGAACACTGGGATGAACCCTTTCTCTCCTGCAGCCCCCTGCCAAACCTGGCTATAGCTGCAGTGGCACTGCATTGTTTCCTCCTGATTCATTTGGTACAGTAGTATCAACACAAACTGTACTCAGCTGCTGAAAGCTTGATTCTCAAACATATGGATATGTTGAAAATTAAATTGCAGGGTTTATTTGAATTTATAGACAGCTCGGTGAATGTATTTTTGAGATATAGTCTCCATCAAGGAGATAGATGTCACCCGCCATGAGGAACATGATTGCATAATGTTAAAATGCCACTTTCTCTTTGTAGGTAATTCTATTCAATCGCTTCCTGCAAAGATTTGGGTAATGAACACTTGAGCTTCTGTGATGTGGGCTTTTTTTTTTTTCTTTGTCCCCCCCCCCCTTCTCAGAATCTTACTTTAGATTTGTATTTATTTGTATATAAAACCACCCAGATTCTTTTCCCAAGTCCCATTTTGCATTACATTACTGTGGTGTTTCTACACTTCTATTAAGATTCCTACACTTTTAACCAAGGAAAATGTTGCAGGACTGAGTAAAGAAGATCCATGTGACATTACTGAACCTGCGAGGCAAATTATTCTCTAGTCAGTCAACACTGTGGAAACAGTTCAACACCCTTTCAGTTAAAGAGTTGCATTAGCTTGTTTGTTTAGATTAAAAGATTTCTTTTTTCTTTTTAATCATCTAGTCAATTGTAATTGCCACCCCATTGTACAACTTAAATTCAAATAATCTTTCTCATATCTCACTCATTTTCTGAAGAATGGCATCTGGTCTGAAACACTAGATTATATTCTGAACAAACATAAGTAAGCATCTTGCAGGAAATAGTTTAGTAAACGCAGTCCTCACCCCCAGCCCCCACCCATAAATTTTTTTGTTGCTTTTACAAATTGTCTGATTATTTGAATTTTTAAAACATTTTGACAAATGTATTCCATTTGCACGCAGTCTGTAATCTTCAACTAACTGTTACATACTATTTGGAAATTTCTTACTCAGATTAACAACTCACAAGCAGAAGACTAAACTAAATTCTACTTGTCTTTGCTGTAAATTAAAACGTATCAAGTGGAAAATACAACCAATACATTCTTACTCATAACACAATAAAAAATATAGAAGTACACCAAACATTTAACTTCACCCAAAACAAATACCAAATAAACCTCAAAACAATACATCTGATGTCCCTTCTCTTCTCCAAAAGGCTCTCAGAGGTTAGATTAGAAAATGCTGGTGAGAATAATTAAAAGGTGCTAACAAAGTAGAGTCTAAGATTACTTTGCTTGATGTAGAGCTCAAAATGGAAAGAGGAAATTATTTGCAACGCTTTCACAGGAGACCACTTTTCAGGATTCTTTCACTTGCAGAAAGGTTTAAGAAGAGAAACCAAGGTCTTCTGAGAAGATCAAATAGTCCAAATCTTTGCTAAATAATGGAGTAAAGACAACTGTAAGAAGCTAGAAATTTGATTTTGTGTGTAGCTCTGATGGCAAAAGCATCTATATAGGGTGCCTGGAAACTGACTCTTTTTTTTTTTTTTTTTAAAGAATGGGGCATCTACTTTCTGTGGTATTTCCTCAAGAGACTGATGCTACTTTGCTTGATAAATTATGAAGGCTCATTCTGTTTCAAAATCATCGTTCTAAAATTTTGACAGTAAATACAGCACAGTATCACTGAAGCATACTTTGTTCTTAAAAACAGAAGGTCGTTGTACCAATCTACAACTTAAAAAGCTAAACAAACCAAACCTTTACAGGTAACAATTACACAACATAGTGCAGCAGCAAGTACACAATTTCTGTCAGTAACTTGAGAGAAAGGAGGATCAGAAATTTTCTGTGATTGCAAACTGTTACACTGACTGCAGTAAAGGGTACCTTTGGTTTTAGCTTCATCTGAATAAACTGCCTATTACTTCCATTCACTTACTATTGATTCACAAAGAAGGGATCTTTGCTATGGAGACAACATTTAAGTCTTGCTTATGACAACAACAGGAAGAATTGAGGGTGTAGATAAATTTCTGAGATACATTTAAAAAGCAACTTCTGTTTTAAAACTACACTAAAACATATTTTCAAAATGCCAAGTATTCACTTCTGAATACTACATAGCTGTGTAACACCAAGCTGCCCTTGTAACCTTCAGCTGACTGTCTTTTTATATATTAATTTCATGAGCGCATACTATTTTTCTCCCAAGCAATTAAGTGGAGGCAGCACAGTAAAGAGCAACTGCTCCTCCCTAGTTTCTGAAAGCTTGATTTGGTAACTCTACGTACCTTTTACATAGGTGCTCAGGTTGAAACTCTTAAAAGCAGGTTAAATCTCCTCATGATTTGCAGCCTCTGAAATTACTGTCAATCTCTAACAACGCTCCTAGCGTTCGGACGGTAACAGAGCTGCAAACTAATGGTGAAATGCTGAAATGATCAAGTGTCTTACAGAGCTGGCAAAATAAATACAAAAATGAACCTCTTTCTCACCTCTGCCCTCAACCCTCCATTCCTCAAACCTCTCCCAGAAATAAACAAAAACCAAAACAGTAGCAGGAGGATAGTAACCAACCACCAGAAGTGAAAGTGGGAATCAACTAAAATATTGAGCACAAACTTCTAGGATAGGCATTTTAAGAATGGAAGTATATTAAAAAAATATTAAAAAAAAAAAAATCACTCTACAAAAATCTTTCCAAGATTATGGTAAGGTGATTCTGGCCCCAAAACATAATGATCTTCAACAGTTTAGCATGTTTTTCATGCTAACACATTAGCTGTGCTGGCATCCACCAAAACTGAGGAACTGTGATGAAGCAGGAGGTCAGGCAATGTCATCTTTAGGACAGAAGAAAACAGACTGGAGAAATGCGATACAGGTAGGCATATCAGGAAACCTTCCACCCCACTGGTTAATTTTTACTAGCAAATCTCTTGAAAAGCACTGTACTGTATCAAAGGCCTTAATGTTTTTAAAACAAAGAATTTATGGGCACTAGAAGTGTAACCTACCTTCTCTTTGTTCACTGAAATACATCATCATTTCGTGCCTTGTGGTAGCAAAAGTAATTTAGAGGATCCTGACAGACATAATACATATATCATTAAATCTGTCCATTAATATAGTCGTGGTGTTATAAACATAGCGGTTTGTGGATGACAGAAACTAAAACCAACTCATTTGTGTCAGTATTAAAATGTAATCCATTTTCTTTTCAGATTCAAGCCAAGTGAAGAAAGCTTTCTGAGCAGAAAGTTACCTCTAAACAAGGCACAAGGAACTCGGAGATTAAAAGGTAACCTCTGAATGTCATTTCCAATTTGCTTCAGCCCTTAGGGGTATTGAGAACAATGGTCTCAGCTCAGATCCAAGAACAAGTTGTTCACAAATAAACAAATACATACTCATTATCATAAATAATGTTGCTATTTGCAAAGGAGTTATAAACTGTAAAACCAAGGCTTTTAGGGGCCTAGTCTGACATAATCAGACACTAGAATTATTGACATCTATTTCTTTAAAAAAAAAAGTAGGCTGATTTATCAGCATGGCAAGACAGAAATGAATACCGAGCTATGCAGAATCCACATAAACAATCCGCAAGCCAGTCTACCTGGACAGCTGAATACTGCGTAAAGCCCACATTAGTGCCCATCTATCCATACATCAAACATTAGTGTCTGTGTACATGCAGAAGAATGAGAAGTATAAAGTTACAGTAAAAAAGTAACTTCAGTAGTACTAAAGTAGCTTCTAGACTGAAGGCACACATTTTTGCCAAAGGGGTGCAAATGAAGCTGATCATGGGACATCTCAAAATTATAGCACCCCTGCAGGACTTTACCCTGAGACAGACCAGCATCACACAAATGGTTCGTTACAAGTGGGATGTTGTATATGAAGCTACCACTGGTGTCCTGAGATGCAATATTCAAAGGCTATTTTTACTATGTAGATATTTTTTAAATGTCTTAACATACAATATCCGTAATACTTAGCAACCATAGTAGCAAAAACCTGTCAGGAGAGGAATAAAACGTATTATATGATTCTAAAATGAATATAAAGATATGTGGAAAAAGACTTCCATCATATCCTTGTAGAAATTGCTGGTAAAGCCTGTGTACTTTTTAAAACTTTCAGAGTATTATAAAAAAAAAAAAATTACAGAGTCACAAATGCGGTAAGCCCAGCAGTATATTCTGAGAATTCTACAGAAACCAATAATGTACCATGCTTGGAAACATCATTTAATTTCACGATGGCTATACATATATTGCCTTCAATGTGGGAGTAGACTTCCCCATTTTTCCACCTCCTTTATTTTATGTCTCAACAAATGTAATAGTCATAAATATCCTACAGGAAATTCCTAGTGTCTAAAAAACTGGCTAGATATCTTCTTTATCTAGAATTCCTATTTGTGAACATTTGTCATCTAACAGCAGAACAAGGTACACATCAAAGAAATGCATTAGTGGTGTTTACAAATGTGTGAAGATTGTAACTTCAGTGCTTGAGACCTCGTATTTATTTGATGAAAGATCAATAAGCAAGCTTACATGTTTGATTGCCACAGCTTTCTCTACAGCAAGGAAAAGATGCAGCCAAACGAATTACCATCTTTAAAAATCCAGAATGCCTCTGGGTTTGATTTTGTATAATTTAGGAAAAAAAGCTGATTCATATTCTACTACAGTAAAAAGAAAAAGTGGTCTTTTGAAAGATTCCAGAGGTTGCACTGAATGTCTGAATTCTACTCTACTCTATACTATGCTCCTCACAAAACTCTACGACCAAGAATGATGCAAAAATTTTTTTTTGAGCCAACCTCTAAAAGAATTCAGGAACTTCAGGGTCAGATTTTCTAAATCATCAGCTTTCAAAATACTGATGTCTTCAAATATTTTTAGTAAATAATGAGAAAAAGGAACACAGAACTATTTTCCAGATCAATGCCCAATCTTGTCTAGTGTTTGAAAATATCTCCTACTATCAACATAAATTCAGTTATCAGCTTATTTTCACTGGGTATACTACACTTTTATGGTGTCAAAAATTGGACATCATGACTTTTATCTAATTTTTAATACAAGACCAAATCTAAACATCAGAAATACTACGGCAGAGCTGGAGTATCTATGCCAGCAAAACTTTGAGAGCAGGTGGAAAGTTATATCCTTCTGAAGTTCAATACAAGTCGTGTCATCAGAAAGGAACACAAGATAGGCACAAGCAGTGGCTATCGCAGGTATTGTGCCTTTACACAAGTTACTGGCAAAGCATAGTGATAAATTTGCCAAACCATTCAACGTGACACGATTTTCTTGCTTCTGCACATGCTCCAGCACAGGAATTTGCATGGCTGAAAAGATTAATTCAGACAGGAAGAAATCCCCCAGAAAACTCAGTAACAAATGTTCAACGGTCACTTCTTTCCCAAATAATTTTTCAACACACACTTTACTATTAAAGAATTTTGTGCCCACTGCAAAGAATGCTAATGAAGTTGTTGGTAGTACTCTTGTTTATGCTAGTAAAGTAAAAAATCCAAAATATCTGGTGGGGTACCATGTGTAATTTACTAGTGATAAAGGGACTTGAAAAGAAGTGTTGATCAGCAGCCACAACCTAATGGGAAAACAGCTACCAGAAGAAGCCAGGCCATACTCTGGTGTAACATGGCACAGGGAGCTGAAAACTTTGCCCAACATTTTTCTTTCCCTGAAATGGCGTTGCTAGCAGATCTGCCTAGAGTACGACCAACACTGTTTGGGATGAGCGTCAAAGTATCACAGATGCTTTGAACAGCTCCATAGAAAAAGAATTGTTTGTGGTTCCCATTTGTATTGCATGTGCATGACTGCTGTACTGAACAGCGGGGGTGCTTCCCGGATTGCAAGGACCAGGTCCTGGGTTTTTTTCTGCCTGATTCAAAGCAGAGACTTTAATCTCAGATCACCTGACCTCAAGCAGAGGAAAGACATGAGCACACCTTCTACATCCAAGGACTATTCCTAAACTATTCCACACTAAAAAGCACCAGACATTTTCTCTGTTCATCCTGTGCTTCATTAATATTCTGTTGAAACATACATATTCCAACAGAATGGCATGCTTCTGCTAAGCTGAAATTCTGGCAAAATTGATTTTGCTAGGTGTAATCATAAGTCTTAAAATTCAAAGTTATCTTCCATTACATTTAGGGACAAGAGGTGTTGAAGCATTGTCACAGCAATCTAAAATGAGCATACAGTAAAATTTTAGAAATTTATCTTCCTAATTAATTCTGCACCGATAATACCTCTAGGCACTGTCCAGTTACTTACATTTGCAATTCAAAACTGGATATGAAAACAATATGAAGCTGAATAAAAAATGTCTTTCAAACAATATAGAACATTGCAAATAATCTGCTGTTATTTAATTTTGCCAGCCTTTGGCACCACTAAATTATTTCATTGTAGTATGTTAAACTGCAATCAGAGTTTCCTTATCTGTGGCATACTGAAATCGGTCTGAAATTCTCTAATTCGGTTTTGATTATTTTTTATTTTTACATTTAGAAAGTAAAAATCAACTGCCAAAACCTCATCTGGATTAGCTGTATTCTCAGACTTTTGCTCAGGAGTTCCTGAAATACCTACTTGAATAATTACAGCCTTCCCTCCCTATGAAGTATATGAAAAAACTCCCAAACACAGTTATGGTACTCCTAATACCCTGCAACAGATATGCTCAATAAATATAGATTTGATTCAACTGTTGAGCATTAACAAGATTACTATTCACAATTACCATCTTACAAAGATCTGATTTTCAAAAGAAAAAATGCGTTTACTTCATATTTCCAAGACACTGACTCTTGCAACAATAGAGCTGGAACTCCAGGCTAGTAAGGAGAAGTATATTTAACTCTATTTCTCTTCCACTGCTTCTACTCCCCCTACCTCTATTTCTAGAGATCAGTTACCAGAAGAAGCAACTCAGCAAAAATATAGATCAGGCAAAATAGAACAGGCAGAGTGGGTATGCACTGACATGAGCTAGCAGTCGAGGGCCAGCCAGTTTTGCTCCCAAGAAACTTATCTCAGTTCACATGTCCTCTAACTGGTTAATAACAACAGAGTTGTAAATGGCATTAGTACACAATACTCATATCCAAAATTATTGCACTTGTACGGTGTATTACTGCAGGCCTCCCAGAGAAATAAGCTTGCCAAAATCAGAGTGGTTTATCTGGAAACAGGATTCGCATTTCTATTAGCCTATAAACAAAGCATCAATGTTACTTAGGAATAAATGTATAGTGTGCAATTTCTCTTTTTGAACTCAGATTTGGTTTCAAACCGTATTCTTTACTATGCTTGTATATGCGTGTGTATAAGCATATGCATACACACATGTAATCCATAATATTTATAAGTCACACCAAGAAAAAGTAGACCCATAAACTGATTTCTGAAGTTATTTTGCCATTTTATCAAAAGAATATGGCTGAAATTCTATTCTCACTGCAATGTAACACACTCCAGCAGAGTCTTGATATGAGGCATCTTGATCTTTTTATTGTGTCTAATTTACAAAGCAAAAAAATCTTTTTTCTACTTCCCCTTCTTCCAAACAGGGGACTTTCCCCCCCCCCTTGTGATCCATTTCATGCCTTTTTCTTCAAACAGAAATATCAAATTGTTAAACATTTTAACCACAGTATGTCCTGGTAATTCAATCCTTTGGATTTGCTTGGGTGTCCCAAAGTGTTTTGAGTTCAAACAGCAGAAGGAAACTGCAGCGCTGGTCAGTCCCCTCTTAAATCTTCTTATGGATTTCATTTGCTGTGTGGCCTGAGAGAGGTCAAAAGGTTTTCGCACAGAAGTAGAATTTGAGAAATAATCACCTTATAGACCTACTAAATCAATCATAATTAATGCATTTGCCTAGTTCTGTCAGAGAATTGCTGCTAGAGGGCAAAATAAAGAGGCCCCTTCTAATACAATTTGAAAAGAGATCAGATCTGTCATTTCATCTAATAATTGAGCCAAATGAGAAAAGAGAAGGGTCAGAGTTCATCTGGTGACCTTATGTAAACCCAATAATACATAATTCATTTTCATTTTATGGAATTTATAAGATGCTGTAAACTGTCAGGATACAGACTCATCTGCTTTAGCTTCCACCAAATATTCCTGCTCATCATGCAACACACACAGAGCTGCCAGAACTTTTAAGTGGTATATTCTGGCAGAATAATCCAAAAGCCTTCAATGAGGACTGGTATTTAATTCATTCTTCCAAGCGTGTGAAGTTAATAACTGAATAAATCACTCGTAGTTCTTTCTGAATGATATAAAACCTGTAATTTATTTACTGAGTGTAACAAATACAGTAAAAACATGTTTTTATGCAAAATGGTTTCTTTTCTTTTTTATTATTGTTATAAAAGATTTATTTATCTCTTTTTTTTATGTGTGTGAATATAGGATATAAATACATATGTCGTCATAATGGAATACTTCATCCCAAGTCTCAATTGACCATATTTGGTAGAACTCCTTTCAGTTACTACCTACAAACCAAAAGTAATCTGAAGACTTATTAGGAAAACAGTTCTCAAATAGTCAAGTCTTATGTTTTCTTTTTTATTAATGCTGAATATTAACTGAAAATATCAGAAGTATTACCTTTCCAGCCTGGCTTGCCCTTTTTTAGTTTCTATGCTGAGCTACATTCTTTACTTAATCACACTGCCACAGCCAAGTTAGAGCTCTATCTAAGTAATAAAGGTGAATTGATGGTTTATGAGTTATTCCTCACTGCTTTGTCTCCTTTAATGTCAATACAAACAACATGTAGCAGAGCATCCGGGCATTCATGACAGAATTTCCTAAGGCAAGTCTCGGCTTCTGGGAAGAAGAAATTTTTTTATTGAACCAGCCAACATGTAACTGGGGGAAAAATCAGCAGGGATGCTTTTGATTAATTCTTAACTTTGAAAAAGAAGCAGCAAACTTCGAAAGAATACAAAAGATGAGAATAAGTCTAAGTAGATATGTTAACCATAATAAAAGATATTACAAGCCAGCACAAAACTTGGCTTAGTGATGTCCTTGGACCATCATGGCTACAAAACCAGTAACATTATGAAAGAAACAAATTTATAAAATACTTCTGATACTTGGTTTATTTAGAGATAAGGGGGTTTTATACTGCTTTTTATACCATTTATGAAATACTTAGGACTGCAGATAAGAAAAAAAAAAAAAAGGATGAAAATACAGGAACTGTAGACTATATTGTCCACTAGAAATCCTGCCAAGTAGAAGCTTTATGGAAGATAGAGCATTGTCTGCTTGCTGGTTCACTGGCTCGACACGCTTAAGCTTCAAACTCCTGTCCCACATCAAACTGCTTTGTACAGCTGCGACTAAAAAGCTACCATGCAGGGCAGCAGATGATTTTCCTTGACATCATGGATTTCTATGCTAATTATTTCCTAGAGCTAGTAGAAGGTTGGGTTAGAAAGCACTGGGCAGAACTCACAAGATGTTCAGGAAAAATCATACGATGCTCTGACCGGTTCCCAGCTTATCCAGCCAGTGTGGTTTAGAGTGGTCTTAAATTATGACAAAGTCTGTTTTGGTATCTGGTCAGTCAGTGTAATGGAAGCACAAATTTGTCTTAAGTCCTTTTTCTTCTCAGCTGTACCAGGTTGAACACCGAGCCTTTTTTCCCCTCTATAATACAACTCCACAGAGATCACTTAATTTTAACAATTAAGAAAGAAAAATAAAATTCCATACTATAACTATACCATATGGTGTCATGTTTCCAGTTAAATGGATAATATATGAAACAGCTACTCAACAGCAGCACTGGTAGCAACACCGCATTGACCTCCTGTAGTATCATGAACGTGTGATTTTTGAACAGCTTGGCGAAGGATCATATTCTGTAATATTTATAGAAAGGAAAATAAAGGCACAGAAATATCAGGTTTTTTTACACTGAACATTGAAATTGAAACCAAATCTTGCATTCTTTGTTATCTTGTACCTTATCAATAATCTTCCCCTTTTAACTTTGACCTCATATAGCAAGGCATAGAGGATACATTACTTGATATTTAACGGTAAATTTGTATACATAAAATTTGCAAGAAATATGCATGCCACTCTCCAGTTACCCTTTATCTATCTACCGTTTTTTAGTCTGAAATGACAACATCCTTGTATTTGTCATATTGTTTAAATCTGACCTTTGATCCTAAGGGTCATTGCACTCCCTGAGGTCATCTGCCCATCTGATTAACACATTCCATAATTTTGGAGGTGGCCAGTTTAGTGGTCTATCCCATTAATCATGGCAAAGGCACTAGAAGCAGCATGAAAAAAACACTAAGGTTATCAAATCCCCACAGGAGATTAGGAAGTTAGATAAGCACATGATGTTTAACAAACAAAAAGTACATGGACAAACCAAAAGGCATTCAAGGCCTGAAACCTGACACATGCAAAGCAGCATGAGAAAAACAAACATCAGAAACTTGTCCTCCCTCTCATTTTTTTCTTACTAGATTTATAAAGGTCTGATATTCCCTCGTGAAGGTAATATGTCTTCTAGGTCAGAAGACAGTGTGAAATTATTATCAATTTTAACACTATCCAAACTCACAGTATGATACAGAACTAAGTGAGATGCAACTCAGATGAGAGGAGTCACCTGCATGGGACACCACCTGCAGAACTGCACCAAACAACCGTCAGCACAGCACAGTTATCAAGAAAAAGGTTATGATTGCTGAAACTCGGTCAGCTTGAGAGTTAGTTGATAAGGGGAAAAAATGTAGTTCTCTTGACGGATCTTTTTATATTGTCCATTATGCAGTAAATAAAAATAATAATATAGGCAAAAATAAGTTAGAAACAGACACATATAATAGGATATGACTAGGAGAATAAATAAAGCTTTGGATATTGCCACCTTGCCATCTAGGAAAGCTGCTTTAATACTTTCAACTCTTCCCTGGTCCTTCCTTCATGTATTTTTAGAGCAGCAAGAACAGGGACCTGCTTACTGTACGTTCAGTTGGTAACAGAATGAGGTTTTGCTTGTTGTCTTGAACAAATATGGTAGCTGAGTTTGAAAAGAGACTGTGGCAACTCTCTCACATGGTTGGTCTTTCTCTGCATTTATTAATCTAATACAAAAATGAAATCCCCATCCTAATGATAGATCCCAGCACAGTCACTTTCAATCTTAGAATTTCTGTTTTAAATTAAACACTCCATTTATTGAAATGTATTCATTTCCCAGGAGAAGTTCTATTCCAAATAAAAACAATTATTTTTCAAATTTCCCATTAAATGAATTTTCAAAAATATCTGATTTATAATTAATCATATACTGGTGTTCTCTTTCAGAGAGCAGTAATAGACACTGCCATTGCATAGATTTACCATTAATTTCTATTATATAACTTTGTAGGAGTAATGTGTATTATAGACTGCCATTGGCAAATTATATCCGAGTATGTTATTTGACATGCATTAAAATGCGTTATATTATGTAATATTAGCCTGTCATAATTCTACTGCTAGCAAAATGTTACAATATGACAAGAAATAGATTACAATTTGTTAGATTAAATCTGTTTTGAAAATGTATTTATTTAGCACTGGTTGAACTACCTTAGCAACGTTTTTAGATCAAAAGCACTCTTTCTGCCATAGTGAAATAATTCCTCATCTTCACATCCATTACGCATCATAACTTTGGCTTGTTGTGAAATTTAAAACTCAGAGTAACCACAAAATTAAATTAGATTTTGTCTTTTTCATATTTAAGGGTTTAAAATTAATACCATGTTTGAAGAAATGACTTCGTGGAAACAGCTTTTTCTAACAGAAAATTACTATCTTGAGATTCACCAGCTTTAGTTATTATTATGATGGAAATAAGCATGGAATAGTACACATTCCAAACAAAATAACTCTATTTCCATAGGAAAACTATTTTTTTCCTTCAAAATAGGGACTGATCTTCACCTTTTGAAAAGTGTAAAATTTTCTAGTTTTATAAAAGGCATTTTAATTTCCACTAAAAAAGCATTTTGAAAGTGACATTTTCTAGAAATGCCCTCACAATTACTAGAAAGCAGCAACAACTATGAAGAAGGGAAACAACTTGTACAAACTTGCTTGCTCAACATCCAAGACAAGAGAACAGATCTGTTCACAACATTCTGCCAAATCCAGTTGTAGACAGTTATCAGAATTTTCAAATAATAAAAAATAGTCAAGATGTGTGGGAAGGAGAAACTACTGCTTGCCCACAGCTGTGTAAGAATCAATATGATGGGTTTTGGCAATAACTTGTTCAAGCCGAAGCAGTTGCTGCACAGTTAACGGTTCTCCGACAGTTCAAACACAACCCTTTCCCTGCTTTGTAAATCTAAATGAACAAACGTCAGGCAGGACAGCAAGGTCCCAGAGCTACAATATTTCAACCCAAAGGTACCTAGCAGATTGAAAAAAAAAAAATGAAAGCCCAAATCCCCAAAACTACAAAAACCAAAGCCAGAACTGTAGTTACGCAACTCTTCCTTGCTACTTAGCACATTTACAAGCCTCACCTTCTTTCCCCACTTCTTAATCCATTCTGATCGAATGTTAATGAGTACAAGGCTCACATAAACAAAAAGGAGACTTAAATTTGGGTCCTCAAGTTTGAATGTATAAACATTTGCACTCCATAAAATACAATTGGTGTGTGAAAACAGGAACTTATCAGATCAACTGGAAGTCCAACAGAAAAGATTTTCCATTTAGTTTCTTAATCATTTCCTATTACTGTTCTTCAAACATGCTAGTACACTGACCAAAGCTTCCCTGAAACACATCCCCAGTCTGTGGCTAAACGTTTCATTGAAGTTTACAAAGAGGTTTAAGATCTGGGTCACGTGACAGAAGAGACAGAAACCACTGTAGATACAAGCAACAGCAAACAGTTCCATTTCTCTTATAAGATTAGAGGACAGTTAAGCTGCTTGAAAGCATGCTTGCAAACTTTATCTGACATGGGAGGAGGGGGCAGTTAAAAGCAGGGTATTTTAGAGGATCTCAGTATTCTTCAGCTTGTTCTGAAATACCTTCTTTTCTCCCCCCATGCCTAAAAAAGTCAGCTACTACTGCCTTCCAAAAGACACTTTCTTTTCCCTACTTGCAACTAAGTGCAAAAGGGAAATTAAAAACAAGCTACTCCTAACCTCTCTGCCCACCTAACGGCAGACCACGGAGCTAAATCACAGAACAGCGGAAAATGAGCAGGATCTGCTCCGTCCCTTAGGTGCAAGGCAACACACAGTACAACGAGCCTTTTTCTTTCCGATCTGAGCAGGTAAGACAAAGACACAGTCCAGTCCTACTTGAACATCTGTGTGCACTGAAAACCTTTTAGTGCACAGACATTTCTGGGATCAGACAAATGATCAGCGCAGACTTGGCTGCCAGGCTTTCAAGTAGCTCACTTCATCCTTGATCCTGCCTTCTGTGCTGTTTCCTAATAGTTTACATGGAATTTGTGAGTTCTGTTGTCCAAACCACAGTAAAAAGGCACAAGCCACTTCTCACAGTCAGATGCACAAATTTTCTGGGGTTGTTGTCTACATGAAATACATAATCATTGTCCTATCTTTAAGCACTTTGGTCATGTTTCAAAATATAAAATCTACCCACAAATTTATAGTTCTCTGTTTTTCAGAGAAGTACATTGTTATGGCTGTTATAAACAAAATGCACGGATAACTACAAAACAACCATGATTTGGCCACTTACTCTGCTAACGTTGTGCACTCATTTCCTTGGCTTTGGTCTGAAGACATTGGGATGAGCAGGACATACTGGTTGGGAAAAGCAAATCAACCCATGCTGAATTAGTCCTGAAGTAATTACGGAACTAGAACACTACTCCTTTACTCTGCTTCACGTTATTATTTCACTCACTGGAGATACTAAATAGCATCTCCAGTATGTCAGTCACAAGATAAGCACAGGCAGCACGGAGCGCTTCAACCAAATGGGCACGAGGTGTTTCAGGGGAGGAAAGCTGATATGGGAAGGGAAGGGCACCTTAACGCTATGTGGAGAAAGAAGAAACCCACAAACCGTTGGAGCGCAATTTTCATTTGGTAGGATATCAAAATTCCAAGTTTCACATATGAGTGGCAAAATTTTCACATTACGTGACAAAAGCTAATCAATAATTTAAGCACAACTTACCTTTTAAGACAGTGAGATTTAGACAATTGAGGCTTTATCACCACTAGTATACATTTTTGCCCGATTTTTCAAGAAGAACAGAGAAAATCAATTCTCTGCCTTTGCAAATTTAATTCTAACAAAGTTTTCTTGCTTTTCACCTTGAGGCTATGAAGAATTTGAACTGGACTTGCCTAGTTTAGCAAGTAAGTATGGAACATCTCTGTTTCCTAGCTGTCAGAGTACGTTGTTACGAATAGTGAGAAAACACACAAAGCACAGAAGGAAGGCTGTGATATTTCTCAAAAGTTCTTTTTCCTGTTATTCTACTTAACACAGTCAAAGAAGCTCCTGAGAAATGAGGATGCTACACAGGGAGATGCAGTTCCTGAGTCCAACAGACGAGGAGGAATTGCAAAGCTTAATGTGGAAGCTATAAAATACTCTTTTCATACTTCGGTTGATTTTGCATTATCTCTAAAATACTGTCTTGCTACTCCTAAGTCTTTTATTCAGGTCCCTTTTTACTGCTACTTAAATTTTTACTGATCCTCTGCAAACCTAAAACATAACAGACTCCTTGCTGTTATCTTCTTAGATTTTAGGGAGACTTTGTCTGATTTAATTGATTTGGACTTCAAATCCTTTTAGAATCATATCATCCTAAAGACCACCCACAATCCAAGCTCTACACAAAATGCATGAGTTAACAGTTTATATGAAAAACGTGTGGTCACAAGCTGACTTGTACTAACTTTTCTCTTCATATGCAGGGACAAAGCAAACTAAGAGTAGCTTCTCCACAGGTTAAGTGATGCTCTGCTAGTAGAGCCGGTATGATTAAATGGATGCATTCAAATTTGGATTCAGAATCCTCCAAGTGTATTGGGTCAGATTCTTTTGGTTTTCCTGTCTTTTAAATGTTTATTTTTATCACTGTCCTCCACGTAATATTCAAAGACAATAATACCATTGCTCTCTACTTATATGGTAACCATATCTACCTCATCCCTGAGTACTTTGCAGGTTTTAAGGTGTTTGTATCTTCACAACAGTGAGATAATGAAGTGACATATTAATCTTGCTGGTGAAGGAACTAGAAAATGAGCACCTAAATCATTCAGAGGATCTAGCTAACAAAACTCAGGGTCTCCAATTCCTAACTCCCAGCTGCCTGCCTGGGAACAGAATCCAGAACCATGAAGATACTACAGCACTGTACAAGGAGAGGACCTGCTTTTAAAACTCATGCTGTAGAAGTGTCAGCCCAACTTGTGTGTACGCATTTCTGTTTGACAAGCACTAGATGCTAACATTGATTCCTGAAATCTACTGACTTTCTTCCAAGAACTGAACACATTCCTTTTTACCCTTGATTTGTATTTGTTCTTAAGGCATAGTTAGAGAAGAAGAGTTTGTGGAAGAAGCAGGAACGGAACTGAAGCTTCAAATACCTACATCCTGGACTGAATTGACACTTGTATTAATTCTCATCTATGTATACTCTGGCCTATAGGTAAATAAATTAGATTACCCCAATAATCTGCACATTACTATTGAAATCCTTCTTTATAAAAACACGGTTGACAAACTTATTTTTCTCCTTAATACATTAAGTAGTTTGCCTGATATTAAGAGAAAAGAACTTTCCATTTTTGCTCAAAGGAAGGATAAGGCAATTTAAACAAAACCAAAACATTTGAATGATACTCCTGTGATATCTTAAAACAGCTGGCAATTGATCTGTCTTTCCCATGTTGTAGTGATGCTCACATTTAACAAAGCAAATGGAGAATTATGCTTGTTATCTAAAGTAGGGGCACAATTAAAGAAAAATGAGATTTGTTTATGGAACAACATTGGCTTGTTTTTTTCTTCGTTGCTAATCATGAGTTTAATTTTTAATGGAAGAGCATTGCTAGCACAATTAACACTCTATTTACATGTGCATCCATAGACCTAATTAATTAAATTTTATTGATGCCTAGTTGCTCTTTAAAATGCTTTCCAAATGCCTTCAAATTGATTTTAAATGGTTGACAGTGAAAGTCTGTATGTTCCTAGTAGTAACCCTAGTGATTTTCACACATGTGTACCTTACATACTGTAGAGTACCCACTGCTTTCCACTTTTTATCTGAGGATGTTCTGTGTTGTGTAACAGAGTGTTTAGAAGGAAATTATGGAAAAATCTCTTAAAAACCTTGCCATGAAATGCAAAATATCACCATTAGGGGGGGGGTGTTTAAATAATTTGTATACTCTGGTATTCATGGACAGAAGGTGTCACTGATGTTTGAAAAGTGCCCAAACAGAACATAAAACAGCATTCAACAGTGTGATGAGTGACAGGTGGGTTGCCTCAGATGCAATACCACTACATAATGCCAAGAATAAAGTTTTTGAATCAGAGAATCATAAGTTTCTTTTGGAAATGCTTTCAGATTGTGATACTGGCTTTTTCTTCTCCCTTTCTTCAATGTTCTGTTAAAATGTTATTTTTTTATCATACTGTCTAGATGTGCTTGTGTCATTGCCATATGATACCAGCTAACAAATTAATGAATTCATCCTTGTGACAAGCCTTCAAGACAGAAAATTGCTATTACTCCTGTTTTACGCTTGGGGAACTAAAATACAGAAATCAAGAAACTGATTTTAGATCTTTTGAGGACAGTAGGAATTTGTAGCAGACTAGCACTAAGTGACTTTCCAAAAGTCACAGAATGAGCCCCAACAGTCAGAAATTTAACTTACATTGCTTAAATTTAAGCACAGTATGCTTGCCAAAAGACCTTACTTGCGTTTTTCTTTATGAAATGTATTGAATCAATTTTCTCTGTTGATATTAGCTCATTTTCATATTTTAGGATTATTTCTGTTAATACGCCCTTCATAGTTCTCTGGGTGGTGGTTTCTGCTTTATTGGCTAGCTAGGAGGGCTGTGTCAGATATCTGTCATGCGTCATTATGACAAGACCCAATAGCTGTAAACCCTTCTCTTCCAGCTCTGTGGGAGGTTGATTTTCATGACATCTGAAGTAAGCCTCTGAGTAAGCACCTGCTTAACCTGGTTACTGCCCTGATGTTTCTTATCTAGATTATCTCTACTGTGAAATGCTATCTCAGCTACAATAATGATAAAATAACCGTCTACTTGTCTCATAAATATACTTTTGAGCAATTACATTTGTTACAAATGTTAACACATATTGAATTATCAATCAGTCTGAAAGTCTAGATTTTAGTCATACCTGATAATTAGCCTTAATTTATACAGTTGATATATTTTTCAAAAGCTAGAAAAGTATACAAATGTGAGTTCATATATATATTTTATATAAATGTAATATTATCAAGAGGCAATTTCAATTTTATAAACTTACATTCACAATTAAAAAAAAAAAATTACTAAATCTGGTTGAGTGTAACACTAAAGCCTCTAACAAATACTATCCAGAGGATTATATGCTATGATTTTTCATTCACTTAACACTGTGATTTAAACAACATTAACCATCATATCATTTCATGTTAACAGAAAGACAATCAAGGTGAAATCTTAATTACTAAAGAGCTGTCAAGAAACATTAACAATTTTATACCAAATTTTATAAAAGTAATGATTGTCCTATTACATATGCTGTAATTTCCCTTTCCTGACTGCTATAATAGTTTCCTCGCTCAGTAAACATTTATTTTCTCAGTACCTGCCAGCAGGTTCATAGGTGGCCTCACTTAGAGAAGCTGAAAGAACATGCAAGAAGAGAATATGAAAGAAAAAAAGAAGGCTGGAAAGAATTACAAATGTAAAATATAAAACCAGATTATCTGGTAAAATTAAGTACATGTACGTAGCACAATTGCATTTGAGAGACATTTAAAGGAAGATAATGAAACATTAAGAAAAAAGTGGTAATTACTTACATATAAAATACAAATCATGATTAAATACTTGAAGATTGAATCAACATTATACAGCTGTTAAAAGTAATCTATGTAATATTTTTCTTCCAAAACCCATGTTAACATTTATGTATCTGTTAGATTTGTTCCTAGAGATACAAAAGCCTAACACTAACTTGTGGGGACAGTGCAAATACAAAATCTAGAAAAGATGCAACGAAATACAATTTTTCATATCAAAATTGGTATCAATGTAAAATTGATCATTTAGGCACTTAATTGGTTCCCAGAACAGTGTGGTACACTACGCAAGGAAAGGCTGAAATCACTCCCCCAAAATCACGCACCTAACTTGTTTTGGAATAGTATCCATGAATGCCTAGTGGAACCAGAGATTAGTCCTTTCAACAGTCACTCTGAAGTAGGAAGTTTTACTTCTTTAAAATGAGATATTAGTTTCGGCTTTAATTTCTCACTGATTTCTTTGAGAAAACATTTTTTTTTTTTCCAAAGGAAAGAGAAAACCTGAAAATTCTTGCCTACTTAAACCAAACAAAGTTTTAATCAAGGAAAATCTCTCAGCATGCGTTGGAGTACAGTCAGATGCAAACAACCTCCAAACCAGCTAGGACTATTCAGGATAATCACATACTTTTGGAGGCATACCTTTGAATAATGACCTTCTCGATTCAGAACTGAGATTTAAATGCGTTTACCCTGAAAATCAAATGAATGATGGCGCAGAGACTATACATGCATACATACATGAGACTCTGAAAGGTTTCCTTTAATCCCAATAAAATCAGTACGATTTTTTGAATCATTAGTTTCATGAAACAGGCAAAAAAAAAATTACATTACAGCTTAAGTTTTTAGTATTTTTTTAAAAGAAAACCTATAGATAGAAAAAGATTTCTTGAATCCTTATCAGCAAAGGCAGGCTGAAGTTTCTTACTTGTTTGGGGGATTTTTTTAGCAATAAGTGTAAAAAAAAAAGGGGGAAATGTTCAGAATTTACATTTCTAAAAGCACCACAGTTACAGAAAAAAAGTGAGATTCCTACAAAATTTTTTCTAAATTGAACACAACAGGCACTGCTATAATTCTGACAGCCTAGAAATCCATGTATAGTTTCATAAAGATTCTGTGTGTCTATTCAAAGAGAATGCAGCTACAAAATTAAATTTTGATCTATTGTCTTTACCTGCCGTCATTTTTACCTAGCCTTAGTCTAATATTTCTTAAAGTCACCAGATTAAAAATCACTGAACATCAGCAATGTTCTGCTCAGAATCAAGCACCTTAAAGATCACTTTTGTGGGCTGGTGATCAGATGACTGTTCTTTGAAATGCTTTTGCTAAGGTTGAGTCTATATTGTAACCGCTCCTACAGTGCATGAGGGAAACTGCAAACCAGTATGCTCACAGCTGACATTGGCCAAAAATGCTGTGGATTTACGGATTGTGGAGGAATGTCACACTCAAGACCAAATTCTGGCTACCTTGGGAAGCTGAATTGGCAGATCTCACTTCCAGAAGAGATTACATTAGAAATTAGGAGACAGAAAACATACCAGAGATGCTGAAAAAACCCAGATAGAGTGGTGTAAATATGCCCAAGAGTAACCCAAAGCCAAAAGACCTGCTTGGAATTCATATGGTGTAAGATGAGAATGTAAGATCTGGGTCATCAGATAATCATTAAGGTAGAATCTAACTGGCTTTTAGGGTTTAGGAAAGATTTTCCCTTTTTCCATATGGAGATTATGCCACTGTCACGACGTAAGAAGGCTTGTGCATTTCATTCACCTAATTCTGAAGCCTGTGGTCAGACAGAAGATAATGGATCAGAAATACACTAGGTTTAATTCAGCACACTGGATAAGCACTTTAAAATTTCTGCAGACATATCAACAAACAACCTCCACATATGCCATATTCTGTTATCTTTAATCTGCACTGACCTTTTATACTGGCATTTTAAGTAAGTACCAGCGTCAGTAGGAACAAGAATGTATTCAAAGGTTTTACTCAAGCTGAAGTCACTCAGTTGCAGACCATGTCAGTTAGTTTCTGCCTTGAGCAGTGCTTCCAGTACACAGCTTATCTCCATTTCCCAGTTACTTTCAGGGCTCGTGGTGCCCATCTCTTCTCCTCTTAACTCTGTTGACTGAATCCAAACAAAGTACCTAGTTATAATCCGACAGTATGTTTGGAAAGGTGGCAATTGTTTTAAAAAAAGCTGCAGGCTCCTTTTACAAATAGTTGCACAACATAGTTAAAGCTCTTTAAAGAGCAACTGGGTGCTCAAGCCTTATGCAGTCCTGTGAAAATCCCAGCCCAAGATGGTCCAACTGGCCAGGTTTTAAGCAGACAGAATCTCTTTGGAGCTCAGCAACAGTTCTGATGGCACAAGGACTGCATGACGTGGTCCAGCATGTAGAATAATGTGGAATTACCTGGCTGTTGTCAACCACTGTTAAAACTCTAATTCCATTTAAACATGGTTTCTGGCACTTAATTCCAGTCCCCAAATCATAAGGGTCCATGAGCTGAATCTGTGAAGTGTTTCGGCACTACACTATAAACAACATGCTACACAGCATGTTTGATATGAATTTAAATGTATGTATTTCTGTGTTTGTTGTTCAGAAATTTTCTTTTAAATGGAGATTTATGGGTATTTCAGTTCCAATCCTATAGAGCAATATTAACGTTCTCACAGGTGTGTTGAGTAAAAGTAATCACTAATAACACTGATAGAATATCAGTAACTGTCATTCAGAGGAAGTTCTTGCCCTTCCCCCTTGCATCCAGGTTTAAATACATCATCCTCTTTAAAATGGGATTTAAAGGCCATCAATACATCTTTCACATTAAAGACAGGCCTATACTGCATTGGGATTATATCTCCCACTTCTTAATATTGTAGCAGTTTCACAACTCCTGGTGACTGGGAACAAGAAGGTTTAAGGATGTTCTCCCATTTCATTGTGTAAGACTTGAATTAACACATCATAATAAGCTCTTTGTGCAAACTCATCTTTCTCAAATACTCACAAGAAATATACTCAAAACCAAAATATTCACAAGATCCTTGTCTGATTTTACACCTCCCCCTTCATTTTAAAATAACTTGCCTTACACAAAATGCACGATCCTTTTCACTTCAAAATGAACAAAATATGGTAGAAAAAGAACAATGCAGTTTTGCAAACAGTAGCATTTCATCTAATAATGAGCTCTAACAGAAACAGCCTACTGTATAGCAAGTTCAGTCTTTACTGAGAAAATCTGGGTTTAGGTTTTTAGACTCTTTGATTATCCATCTGTTGCACTCCGTTATCATTAACTTAGTATTTGTCAAGATCCATTAAGACCAATTAACATGTCAACAAGTACAGATAATACAGTTAAACATCCACCTAAAGCCATTTCATGCTTCATATTATTGACATGTACAGAAGCCAGCAGCAGAGACAGGCATGTGTACTTCCACATAGGTACATGCTTTATTATTAATGATCTGGAAGTGACATTTATACAAGACAGTATTTGAAATTTGTATTATCAATCACTGGAGTAATTCTTAGTTTTATGTGGAGACTTATGAAGACAAATGACACAATATAAACCCATTGATGACTAAAAATAAGTGCTGTGGTGTTGTTTTAACCATAATACTCAAGAATGTAGGCAAGATGAATTGCAGTGAATTAACTAATACTTTTTATTAGGGGGGCGAATATAGATAGGAAGACGCAAGGGAGTACTTCTGAGAAGTTATGGTAAAAAAAAAAAAAAGAGGCAAAAAAAGAAGCTCTTCTTTTAACATCCTTTTAAAGAAATACACACTAATTCCGCCACAACTTCAAATGCTTGGTATGAAGTCAAAGTGAACACTCACAAACATCGCTGTCCCACAAAATCCTACATGGTCCAACATTCTTATACTGCTAATAACTACAACAGAAACCAAGACTCCAGAAATGAAAGACTAACAAATTGTTAGCATGCAAGAAAAAATGAAAGTAAAATTAACTATAACTTTCTCATGAACATTTAGCTCTTTTCTTAGTATTTGTTAGTGCTACTATAGCAATACAAGATTGTAAGAGGAATTATACAGACCATTCAAAGTACATAATAGAAACATCTCTCCAACTTTTCAATTAAATGATAATTTGATTTTTGATATAAGTACACAATCATCTTGTGGTCAGCATAAAGTATTGAAGACCATCACTACACCATAGATCTTTGTCATAGTTCGGTCTAACCTAACACCCATCACATTTCCCTGAGGATACTTTCTCCCTTGCTGCCTCTTGAACAGAGCGCGATGGCTTGGAGCTAGCTCCCTGCTGCGGCCACTATCCCTGTTGCATGAGCTAAAGTGTTCCACGCTGAATGTCTCGTAGCTCCTACAGAAGCAAGCCTTCAAAGAAGGTCATGGGTTTTCAGATAAACTTTTAAATAGACTTGGCTAATATGATGGCAGGCCTTGTAGATTAGTGAAATCTCCGAAGGACTTGACTTTTGTTTCAGTTTTGTTTTTCTCTTCTTCTTAGCCATATGATTCCCAGTTTAGGCTAAAATTACAAGTGGAAGAAAAGAAAAGGTAACAAAATCCCTGCAGCTACTTTCCTTGAACGTGCTAGAGCTCAAATGCTGAACACTTCATAGACCACATTTCTACAGGAACAGATCATGTGGAGGATGAAATACATCAGTTGCAAATCTCAAAACCATTCCACAATTCTGAATACTTTTGCTATTTTCTCTTTTCTCTTTGAAGGGCGACTTCTAACTGAATCAAATAACCCAACCCACCTACACAGATTTTATTTCCAAGTAGGAAGAAAATATTCCAAGAACAGGAAGAAAACATTCAAAAACACATTGAATACTTAGAATTTCTAATGTAAGTGCTGAAATTTTATCAGAACAACTCTTCAGGTTTTGGTATTTATGCCTAAACCTGAATCCAATTTTACCCACGATATATCTTGAAAAGTAGATCTACTCTACTTTCCACTGGGCATCTCCCCTCTATTTAAATACCTATTACATTGCTTTAAAAAGTCTTCTATAAAAATGGTCTGTAGCAATGTAAAAGCTTAAGCACATTATTTCATTTACCTATCAATTTGGTTGTTACATAGTAAATAGACTTCTGATAATTCTAATAGGAAAGTTTGGTTTTCTTCATTCCTAAGTTTATATGCGATCTGCTTACAAAGAGACTTTAATGCAAATACAATCAAGATAGGACATACACAAACTACAAATCTGCCATCTTTCAGAGCAAGACTTGAGACCAAGTGTTACAGAAAGTTATAAGACTATGAACAAAGTTAACAGTGAAAGTGGGAAAACATAGTTTAATTCAGCATAAATTTATCTAACAAAAAAGAAAATCACTTGTGACATAAGAGGACCAGCAAGGCTTACAAGGGGAAAGATGTAGGAATGAGAGACCTTAAAACACAAAATTATTTGGAGCCTCCCAAAAAGCATCATTATAAAAGCAATAACCCAGGGTCACCCCTGTGGTAGGCCACTCAATTTTTTTCCTTAAAAGCATTTGTCTCCCTTTGTATTTATTTTTTAAAGTGGGGACTTCAGAGGCAGTAGTTAAACTAAAAACATCCCTCTAGGTTTGGGATGAAACTGAAAATCAAAATCCTCCTCACTGTAGAGCAATATTACATTTCCCTCCCTTGTAGACTTATTTCATAAAAATGTCAGCTATTAAGTTAACATTATTTAAAGGGCTTTAGATTGTAGTTACTGAATGCAACCTAAGCTATATCCATAATGGTCTGACATTGATCCCTGGTTGTATAAAACATGATACAGAGAGGCACTAAATAAATAATCTGTATACTGCTTCCAAAGCATCTCTATTTATCACTGCATTAATGATAAGGATCTGATTTAAAGTGAACCCTAGTGAGGGTCAAACTCGAGCACAAGCTGTAATATGATCTGCAAGAGAGCTGATAACCTGAAACAATATGAAGAAACCCTGTCAGATAAATAAAACAAACCAGTTGTCCATTAAAGTGCTCAGAAATAGGCCAACAAAACCAAATGCGTATGGAACCTTTTTTTTTAATTTTAAAGAAGCACAGAAAAACTGCACCTGAAGATCAACCCAGTCTAAGGCTAAGGAAATAACACTACACAGAATAGCAAATACTGATCTTAAAAAAAAAAAAAACAAAACAAAACCGTACAGCCACTCATGAGAAACAGTTTAGATGTGCCCTTGCATCTCTCAGAGACCTCTAGAATTACCACTAACCTCTAAACAATTAAAGGCAATTGTTGTCAAGGCATTGCCAAATGCCTAATAAGAACATCCCAGATTAGAAATGAAAACTGTACTTTTTAGGTTTAAATATATTAATTCTTAAAAACCTCATAACGCCAATGAAACTACCTCTTGATTTACTGAAGAAAGTTCTCACTAATCCTTTCAAAAAAACCCAAAGGGCAAAGTCCTGTGAAAAAACAGGGAAAAATTTGACTAGTGTGTCATATACATATGAAAAAAACCTCCAAAGTGTAGGTCGCCCAGCTGCCCTTTGCTGAAGCTCCATGACAAGGCGGAACGCCTGCCAAGCATTCTCGTAACACAGGGGTTTGTTCAGTCAGGTTCCTACTGTTGCTTGCACCAGGGCAATCAGCCAAAGCAATGAGAAGCTCAGAACTGAAACTCAGGAAACTCCCATTCCACATCCATTCTGCTGTCCTAAAAACTTCATTATGCTTAAGCATGTGGAACTAAACAGCTATATTTTGATCTTTTTGATTGTTTGTAATTTTTGTTTGCATTACAGGAAACAAGCACCATCCCATCAGCGCAGGCACGGTTTGAACAAACAAGTACTCTGCTGGCCTGACCACCACACAGACGAAATGTCAGGAGGGGAAACCAAAGCACAGACTATTTATCCAGGCCTGATGCCTGTCTTCAAAACTAGCAGGGCTCCCAAATCGTGGTTAATAGGCTTCCCTGACATTAGAACTACTTTTTATTGATTATTTAAATGATTATTAAACAAATAATCTATTTTTAACAGTGGATTTATATTTTTTTGTTGATTGACTATGAATCTAATATATCTACACAAGCCACAGCGGTAAAAATTATCAACAGATAACTCTTTAGGAGTTATTATTAAAGGATCACCTTTAATTCTATGCAGCTTTACACAAATACATGAAATAAACATAGTCTAATCTTTCTAAAAGATAATGGATATAGGTTACAAATACAGAGGAATATGTATTTGCTAAGCAAAAATGAACATTCCTGTGAACTTTTCCCCTTCTACCTACCTTCACTAATAAGAAGGATAACAATAATTAGTAGAAAGAGGAAAGAAACTAGGTACCTACATAAAAGAAAATATATGAATATTAGAAGTTTTAAAAAGTAAGTAGTGAAGAAAGGATTAGGAAAATAAGAAGGCTGTTAGCAAAGAAAGCCATTTAGAAGTGAAAGTACATCAGCATGATAGTGAATTCAAAATGGATTAGACTACAATGAAGACAAGATGCATGCTAATAAATGCTTGGAAAACAGAAATATGTTTACCTCTGTTTTCATGTAATGCTGGAGTACATGTTGGTTGGGTTTTTTTTATATAGTTTACATGCTTGCCTGGATATTTGAGCACACGGTATGATGGTCAGGTATAAAGAGATATCCATAACTCAGTAACAAGAATCAGTTTCTGAAAAGCTAAATGAAAAAATCGGAGCCTGGGTTCTAAGATTCACATTGTTCAGCTTCAGCTATCGTATGCAGAAAATTATATTTCCTCGGTACAGTGGCAGAAGCAGCATCTTTAGATTGTATTGCCATGACCCAAACAGTCACCACTGAGAAAAATACAGTAGGATGGATTATGTCATGGTGTGTTTTTGTACTTAAATTTCAAGTACTTTCAGAACTTTTATAATAAATAAATTAATTTAGGACATATGTACAGGATGGTACATAGGTTTACTAAGCACTTACAATGTGATACTAAATGCATAGCCAACTAGAACACTGTCCAATGAAATCCCCCTACTGAAAAGCATGGATGTGAGCAGCTAGATTTTTCCATACTACAAGCAAATCCATAAACTGGATGAAGTGAAAATACAGGAAAGTTCAAAGTTAAACCTTTCAAAATAACTGGAAATCATTTCAGAGGTATCAATTTTACTTTGTTAAAAAGTCAATAGTTTTATTAAAATTGTTATTTTTATGATATGTTGGGTTCTGCGCTATTTTTAGTAATTATGACAAATCAGAATTATGAGGCTGACTTGCATTTTTTTCCTTCTTATACTCTTTTGAATCTCTTTCTCACCTTTCTGTGACTGAGTTTTGATGTTTACCAAGAGGTTTAGGTTAAGTTATAAGCTTCATGGTTAAGTTAACGGTTCCAATTCACTTTCAGTTTCAACTCCTCTTCCAAACAGTCCCTCTAGGTTTTTCAACCAAGAGACACAGGCCAGGTATGCGGCCCAATTCAAATTGATGATAATGGAATCCAGTGATTATGGAACTGGTGGGAACGGGATTTTCTCAAGTCTATGGGTCTAACAGAATCTTTTCCTTTTTATAACAATGTACGTTATAAATGTAAAAATAAATGTAAAAAGATATAAATATAAATGTAAAAAGAAAGAGCAATTCCCAAATCAATTTATTTGACAGTCACATGCGATATGACAGCTTCTTAGCAACAAGTTTTCTGATGAAGTAGAAGTTACTTTTGGCCCTGCTGACGCATTATTCAGGTGCCAAATAATTCATTGCATTCTAAAGTGATAAAAAAAGAGGTTTGTATTATCAGAGCAGACTGATTTTGCACCACAAAATATAACAGGAAATTTTACATTCAGGTTCTGTCCAGATTTACGCTGTGAGAAAGTCTGATTTTTCAAACATGATTTAGGGAAAAAATAGCGTGTGAATGTTTCAGTCACATGAGTTTTATGAAACTGGTATTGTGTCACCTGGAGCTTTGGTCTGACTGTCTGAGGAAGGTCCCCTCTGTGACTGGGGCAAAAACAAACTGAAGCTTTTCGTCCCATGGCACTATTAATTACGCTCCTGTTCTGCTCACTCTCTATTTAGTAAAACCATATTAATAAGTTGATTATATACCTGTTTCAAGGAATAAAAATACTTTATTGTCACAAACTCCATTAAAACTGTCTGCTCAGGACTGACAGCTCTGCAGGTCTCTCCCAAAGATACACGCATTAAGCTATGAGCAACAGCTTCACAAACATCCATCTTCCCAAGCTTCACTTTTCACTTACATCTTTTACAGAACTGCATGAAGTTCATTTTATTTCTATGAAACAGGAATTATTTCATTAAAATATTAATTTAATACAAATTTAATGAAAAACTACTTTTCCTTCTAAAACCTGAGAAAATATTAGAAATAGAGCACTGTTAAGGAGGCTACAATGAAAATAAATATTTGTAGATTATTTATGATCTTGGTTTATTGCTTTTTAGAAGACTGCAGCTCTAGACAATTGTGTAGCTGTAATTTTGTAAATCACTTTTAACATGTATTTAGGCAGACTACACTGAAACTTCTTGATGGCTTAGGAAGCCAAAATTTCACATATTACAGGCCAATTACGTGATCACTCCTGAACAACTAAATATTATTACAAAATCTGAAGTAATCAAGGGTACAGTATGTTCTTAGTGCCCAGCGTTAAGAGGGATGCCTTCACTAAATGCAAAGATTTACCTATGGTTTGAAAATTGAAAGCTTGTTGAAGGGTAATTTACTATTATAAAGGTAATTACACTAATATAAGATACTTTAAATTCTCTCTGCCTCCACGCCTTGGTAACAGTATGGCCCTGCATGCACATGTTGAGAGCTGCAACCCCTGTGACACAAGGTGTCCGGTACCCCCAGTAAAGCACTTCCAGGAGGGGCTGGGCAGAGGTAAGGGCAGGAAGCCTTCTCCCTCTCTTCCGCCATCTCCTATTCAGTATCTGTTCTCCCTGGCAAGCATCTCTGTGGCAATCTAAGCAGGTCAGCTTCCAAAACATCAGTCATTTTCTGGCGTTAATGTAGCTGAAGTTAGGCTCCTTTTTCTCCATTCCACTGAGCATCCAGCCACACAGAGGATTCCAAACAATACGATACTCTGCATGCTGCATTGCACATACAGCCCTGGCTTTTCCCACCAATTATCACAGCTCCTGTCATGCGCACCTATGATTTATGTTTTCGATCTTTATGTGACCAGATCTATGGCTTGCAGCAAAACTTTTGTCTGCAGATGGGTTTTAGGAGTATGCTATACTTCAAAGCACTCGCCAATCCCATTTCCTACTGACAGAGGCGCCCTGCATTGCCTAATATTTTTTATAAAAACTCACTTATTATCTACCATTACTATGAACAGTCAGGCCATAAAAAACCTAGAAGATACACTGAACTCACTCTGAAATATTGGATCAAATTATATTTTCTCAATGACAGAAGGAAATATTTGATCTTAAATTCTTTATTTAAGACCAGGCAAAACGTTTCATTTTGAGATGCTTCTAAGGAAAACAAGAGACGCAACAAACTACGTCCACAAAGATGGCAAACAGAAAGTAGTTATCTTTTCTCATTGCTTCTTCCCTTCTCCCTTGGAGAACACATGACTAAATCTCCCACTTCCTGAGAATGCTCTAATTCTCTGGCTGTGGTCTATAGCTCCACCTCTTGCAGATTTTTAGGCCTCCTTCAGTAAATGTTTATTTTGGTTAAGTAGAAGAGGGTCCCATATCTCCGGCCCAAGGCAACCCCTTGAAGGCAAAAGTGCAGGTTCAAATTTACCTAATCAAAAGCAATCTGAATTTTCAAAATTCTAAGAAAATGCAACTACATACAGATTGGTTAGAAATAAGAATTATGGCAGATTATTTCAGTGGTACAGTAACTGAAAAATGTAGATTCAATTGTCCAGAATTAAGTTCCAATAGCTCTGTTACCAAGCCAGTCGAGCTCTGCATCTCTCAAAAAGGCTGCACAGCATTCTTGTTTTACTGTTGTAATACTTGTGGGAAAAAGGAATTTAAATTATTAGCCACCTAAAATAAACATTGGATAATTTGATCTAAGAGAACAGAGACTTGTTTTCCTCACAGCCACAAATCTGACCTGCTGACATTTACCAAAAAGCTACTTTGTATTTTCTGCACTGGCAGGAAATCCCATGTGTTCATACTGTGTCACACTACAAAAGTAAGTCAGCCATGGATTAACTTCCATATGTTCTTTTAATTGATTTAACAAATATAGATAAGATAAAGATACTTATGTGGCATTGTAAAGAGCACAGACTAAGACCTGGTCACCTTCTGCACCTTCCCAGTAAAGACCTTTGTGGGCCTTTCTTGCGACAGGAGCAGACTTTACAGCACATATGCAGGAATTTAAGAAGGATGATACACTAGAGAGGGGGTTTTCAGTTTAAATTATTTTATAAAATTAATATCACAATGATACAACTTTCAAAATACTTCCATAGTTGCTTTCTCTACAGTTTAAAATAATATTAGTGGTACGTTTTCAAGCTTAATTGTCACAATTTCACTTCTATGTGGATTTATAATCCATTTTAATCTCTCACAGAACACACCCTTTAAAGCTGAAATCAGCTTTCTAGACACCCCTGAAAACTAGAAGCCTTTAAAAGCATATTTTACTGTCCCTTTGCAGACATGATCACTCCCAGCCTGACTAGTTCTCCGTTTTAATCTCCGAATGGATGCAGGCGTTTGTTTCTGTTTGGTCATACCACATTACATGCTGAGACAGTGACGATCTGTGGGAATTTAGTAACCTGTTCAGAACTATACATTTTATAAGAGAGAAAACATCAGATGTGGTCAGCTTCCTACCCTTTTAGGGCTGATTTTTGTTATTTACTCCTGCCTCTTACTGCCTACACCTTCCGAGCAAATGTTCAAAATTCTATTCAAATGGCAGAAGCTAACTTCCTCTGCAGAGAATAATGCAGATTCAAAGGAGGACAAGTGTTGTTTATTAGCAATTACCATGAAAGTCCTTCCTGTAATTAACCTCAGCTTCATGGACACTACTATTTGCACTTCAGCTATCTTATAAACAGGGGCTACATTTCCATTATTGTTAGGGAAAATGAGTCATTGTAAAAGAATGCTTATCTCAAGTCAGTTTTAACTAGCTTTTGTCTGCGTGAGATATTAGTCACTGGTACCGACAAGATTACAAGAAAGTCTGGATTTGGGCTTCTTTAAAAGCTTCTTTCCTCTTCCCCTTCATATGCTCAGAATGCATCAGTAACAGCATCAGGGCTGAGAGGTATATAAAATTCTCTTTTTATTTAAACTTACACTTTGCCTGTATGATCACTGAATCATAACCAAGAAGAATTCCAGATTCTGCCTAGCAAATGGGAGGTCTAAGACACTGAATAACCCAACTTTCGCTCTGTAGGCCATAAAGAGACAATGGCGAAGGATTTGTTTTAACATTTTTCAAGCTCTCAAAGAGAGTCGAGCTGCAAGTCAGTGCAGTGATGTATGCCTTTTGCTTGATGAACAAAAAAAAATCCCAAACCCCCACTTTATTCACAAAACACAATAAAGTATGAAAATACTACTACAATGTACATTCCTAGATTTTTATTTCGTATTTTCCTTTTTACTTACTTGTTTTGTACTTTCCTTTTTATTTGTACAATCTGGACATTAGGAGGTGTTAAGAAAGCATTTATGACACGCAGAACCTAAACGTATATCTCTATAAAAAGACTAAATATCCAGTAGCCCCTCAAGACCTAAATCTGCAAAAATACATGTAGGCAGCATTTCCATATCACACCACTGATCTTAACAGGAGACAGTCCGATTGGAACTACCTGCAGATATTCACCACAAGACTGGGACCTTCTGAAGGGTATTCGAGCACATCTTTACATGTTTTGCAGAAACGGAATGAGTACAGAGTAAAGTTAAAGGTTTACTAGTACAGTGTTAAACAACACAGTTGTGACTCTTGCAATCTGACCATATCCTAAACTAAAATCTGATCCAAGGGGCATAACATTTACCTTCTTTGCCCATTTAGCTACCAGGCTATCAAGCAGAACTCCCACAAAAATAAAAACACTAATTAAGACTAACTGGGACTTGAAATTCTTCCCATACTCACTGCTTTGAGTCATTTCATTTCACAGTCCCACGTGCTAATTCCACAGACTTAAGTCAAAACCTGCAGAAATCTGTATAAACTGTGAGGTCAGAGATGAGAATATTGCTTTAGATACAAGTTTATTGGGCATTTGGTGTTTTACTGTTATTTTTCTCTTGCGGGAGATGCTAGGTAACAGCAAGACAGAAGAGTAGACCTGGATTATTGCATGGAAAAGCATCTACATTTGTACGTCCACTTCACTGCAATGGTAAGTTTTAGAAAAAACTCTTTTTTCTTTTTCTTTAAGCATTTTTGGATGCTGTTGATACAGATTACGTTTGACCAAAATGAGGTTGAATGCCTTTCTCTTGAGATTTTTTTCAATGTATACAGTGAACCAACTGCAGACATAAATCGCATACAAGCTTGTTTTTTTCTTTCCCAGTGGGAGTGGCAACTGAAATCTGGACCTTTGCCACCTTGGTTGTGCAATTCAGATCACAGTACTTACAGAGGCGAGATGGTCAGTGCACTCGCATACTAATACATCTGACTACTAGGCTGACCATTGTTACTGTTTTATAAATTAGACCCACAGTTCAATGTCATAAAATACCATTCCATATATTTTATCGTTGAAACAACTGCCACACTCACTGCCTATTTCTAAGAAACAGTTCTGTAAACTCCCTGTTAAAGTTTTCAGCTGCTCTAACAGTGGCATTGATTTTGAAGTTCTCAATACATTGGAAAAAAGACATTTTCTATCCCTTTTTTTTTTTATTTTTTTTCAGTAGCCCACGAGTATACAACTTTATGGTTTTCAGTTGTGCATAAGAATTACCTAACAGTTTGCTACAGTCAGTTTCTGTTTAAGACAAAAGAGGTTAGCTGTGTAGTAAGATAAAACCAAGCCTAAATATATCACCATTGCACTTACACGATTCCTCCAAAACACCAAACATGATTTTTTGAATCATTTCTCCTCTTTCAGCAGTTACACACTGCCATACTAAACAACTTCATTTACACAATAACATGAAATAAATCACAAGCAATTGGACTATAGCACATTACTTTTCATTATCACATCCATAATTCAATGTTTGGTTTAAGTTTAAAAAGAATTTTCACATTCATAAAGCTTTTAGAGTAAAAATAATTTTTCATTAAGAAAAGGAAAAAAATCAGGTGACAAGGTATGCACATTCGGAAAAGCTGCTGTGACGAGCCCTACATTTTCAGAGAGAAGGGAAACATTTTTAAAAGATACGTTACTAGTTTGGGAAATAATTTCTTAATTTGCATGGGCATTAGGAGTAGGAATAACCTTTCTGGCTTTAAGGTACTAACAGGGATTACACCGAATCAGGTCTGTTAGCTTTCCCTTCTGTCTAGCTTTTAAAGTATACTTAATTATAACGAAAGGGTACTTTGTCAACAAGTTGTGAAGTCACTTGCTCAACCTTTTTCCTCTCATTCCCTCTGCTATTCCTCTTCTCTGGTCCTGTTTAATTTTTTGCATTTCCTGATTGTTATCTTGGGAAAACAAAAGGCAGCTGCACTAAATTACACGAAACAGCGAAGTAACTCTGCTGGTTCGTGATTTTCAGGTTCTAAACAGCGAGTTGTGTGAAATGAAAAGGGGAGTGTCATGTTGCAAAAACTCTTTTCTCTCCCCTTTTCTACAGCTGTATTTCTAATCAGCAGAAGATACATCTTGCTTGGAGTCAACCCCCTTTCTCTCTGCACATTCTTAACCTTCTCTCTTATGCATGGATCACTGGTTAGCTTAGAAATGCACAGACACAAAAGGGGGAGCTGACATGTGAGGTTTGATGGCAATAATGGCTGTTTATAAGCCTAATCCATCACATTTAGTGGACACCTCCATTTTTGTCCCTCTGAAAAGGTATAAATAATAAAATGGTATAGCTTTGGCTCAGAAGTGCCTTGGTAAATATTTTAACTATTTACAAGATCACACCAATAACAAAAGAAGCATCTGTACCATCCATACAGAGGCCTCTGAATTATTAGAATAGTACCCAGACGGTTCTTACAATTCATCAACAATAAAATGTCTTCATGACAGAGCTATTGTGACATCACTGATATTTTTATATGCCACTGTTCAATATCCCAAACTTGCATTCTTTTTCTAAAGAACTGCTTAGTAAATATTCTTTCTTTCTCAATGAAAAACAACTTAATACTAAGGATCCACACACAAGGTAGATACAGCTGCAATCATTCTCTCTCAGTAATCAAGGATCCAGTTCACCAGTGTTTCTCTGAGACGCAGATTATCTGGAATACATCAAGGTTAACGGTGTGTCAAATCCCAGGATAAACTCCGGCTGCTATTGGCTACTTGGGCAGCGGCAGCTGATAGTTCTTTGATTTTACTTTGCCTGTATCAATACCACATCCAAACAGCAGCATGGCACACACGGTAACAAAACACAGGAAAGCAAATTCAGCAGTCACAAAATTAATCTGATGGGTTTCCTATTGGATTTGACCAGTCAGCTCTGGGGATAAAGTGATGTTTATTCTCTTTCTTCATAAAGCCAAATACCTTGAAGCAGCAACACATAGGCAGATACACAGTATCACAGACCTTGCTTTTATCTAGCTGGAGGCTTTGGGTAACTGGTTTTTAGGTGTCATATCAAAACCAACAGGAATAAATCAGGCAATTTTTAAAAAGCACTGAATATCCACTTGTTAAATAAAGCATGCACTTTAAATGTTTCACACTGACTTGTTGGTCTCATTGAGTAATTTTAGCTGAAATTTGTAACAATTTTTAATAAGGTCAGTCTCCAGGTTTTGGTTGCTTTTAATATTATTTGTGCATATTATAAATCAGGCTGGGCTTTAAATAGTCTTGCCTAAAGAATTTACTCAATTCCATAACATTTGTTAAACCAGTGAAGTTTCAGCCACTAAGTTAAAAATCTGTCTTAAATGTTACTTTTACAAAGTCTGTACACCAGTACTGAATCTTCTGTCTCTAATTTCAAATCAATATCAAAACTTTGGTAAAATAAATTCCACCAGCATAAATTGCACACAAATGCAAACCTCTGTAAGAAAATGAACACTTGTTTAAAAGAATATGATTATATCTATTCTTCATATCCCTGCATATACACACACTTTCTGAGAAAGGTGGGAAAATGTGAAACAGAAGAATGCTGACAAAGAATAAAAATAAAACGACATATTTTTCAAAAGAGGAATACTCTTAGATAAAGTTTGAATGCCTTTTCCTTCCCAAAGATAAGCAAAATGGTACAGAAGTAAAGCAATTCAGAAGCATTCCTGAATATCAATGCTACCCCAATTCCAAAATTTGGTCAATAAAATTAACAGCCGTCCTTTGAATGGAATATCACACCTCTAAATGAGTTCAAGCTGGTGCTGTTATTGTCCTGTGGAATGTGAGATTTACATTTCACAGCTCCTCACCAAAGTAATGAATGAATCTGATCTCGTAAACAAACAATTCCAGTTTCATGTTATTTCAATGGCCCCCCAACAATGTGCACCTCCACAAAGAAAAATATTTACCATGTTTGTGCTCAGCTCCAATTCTAAATGGGACCGTAATAAAACGGCACCATAAAAACCATTTTCACAGCTGAGTTTGCAATTTAATAAACAGACACAAACAACGGTCTTTGGAGATAACCAGTTAAAAAAATAAATGAAGTCAAAGACTCCCCACGTCACAATGGGAACAATTGGAATGGCCTCCAGCAATATGTAGTAGAGTCACAAGGTACATGTGTCCTTGGACTTTTCACAGGCATCAACCTTTGAAGTATGTTATCATGACATCAATGCAAATCAGTCAGATGATTTCAAGGAAAGATCAAAAATGATTTGCTTTACTTACATAGACCTAAATATTAAATAATTATTCCACAAGCATCAAATATTTTCTGACATACTATACTTGTGCTGCACTGGCCTAATAATATTTACTAATCCATTCTCTTCCTTACTCTACAATACTCTCTCAAAAAAGTAATCGACATTTTTTGCACTGGTAAGGTTATGGTTCATTTTAAAAACTCTAGATCTTAAAAATAAGTTTGACACTGTTGAAATTCATGCGGAGTTTTCAGAAGCACAAAAATGGAGCGTAGTTCTTGGGGCTTTCACTGAAGTCAAGGGGAACTTTCCCCTCAACATAAGTGAGAACAGCTAATCTGAGTTCTTAAGAGTCAAATCTTTCAAATAATAGACTAACCTTAGAGTGATTATGGCACAGTACTTGGTTGCAATTTTATTTCGCCTTGAGTCACTGAGGACATGCATTACATTACCATGAGTGGCCGGAAATTTCAGAAGAGCTCAGTAATTCACCAATTAAACCTACCCTTCTCAGCAAATTTGAATCTTGGTATTACTCAGAGTACATTGATACCATATCAGATCAATAGCAATACAGTGGTAGGGAGGTAGACAGACAAGAGCCTACACTTTCAGTGAAAATTTTAACAACATGGCTGCTCTTTCTGAATTGCAATCAGGCTGTGTGATTGCTGATTTTTTCCTTTAATATGGATACAAATCACACATGGTGGGATTCAGTTATGTATTCATAAGGATGATTGCTCAAGGTGACTAAAGGTAATAGATCAACACAATTGCATTTCCACAGTAAAACAATTAAAAAACATACTATCAAAAATCTATACCATGACCTGAAGACCTTAAACCAAAATACGAGGTGGGTGAGGGGATATAAAAAAAATCTGTCTTCATTTACTTTTTTTCTACGACTGGCACAGCCTTCCCGATTGCTGCTAGCCCAAAATGAGATGAACATTTAGATTTTCATATTGCTCAGGCAAACAAAGTACTTAAATCTTAAAAGTCTTCTCACTTTTCAGGATCCAGCATGTGACACACTTCCACTTAATATTTATTCCAGTATTCAGTATCTAATGTGCTAATAAGAAAACAAAGTGGTTAAAAAAAAAATCCTTCCCCTCTGCCCCCCTAAATAAGCCTTCCAATAAAAGCAAATTCTAATGAAAAACTGTACTTCAAAACTCTGACCTGGCCAACTGCCCAAGGAAGGACTCTGCCTAACAACAGACTCTAAATATAGTATAGGAAAGAAGAAACTAGCCAGTGCTAAAATATATTGTTTGTCCTTGGCGGATTCATTGATTTAATTAAGAATTAATTTGGCCTTTTGAATTGTCATGAGAATCCCCTGATACATGTACGATTATATTTTGGTGGAAGTACTGTAACAGCTAAATTGAGCACTGATAAGAGCTTCAAGGGAAATGTCTTCACCTGGAAAAGTTCAAAAGTTTGGAGGGGGCTCCTGCTCTTCAGGAGAGAACATGCTGAGGATCTCAGCATAGTTTGTCACAGGAAGCTTTACTAAGAGACTGGAAGGGCAGAAAACACAGCAATGTACGAAGCATTTTCAAACTGCCGAGGTCACAGAATCACAGAATAATAGGGGTTGGAAGGGACCTCTGTGGGTCATCTAGTCCAACCCCCCTGCCGAAGCAGGGTCACCTACAGTAGGCTGCACAGGATCTTGTCCAGGCGGGTCTTGAATATCTCCAGAGAAGGAGACTCCACAACCTCCCTGGGCAGCCTGTTCCAGTGCTCCGTCACCCTCAGAGGGAAGAAGTTCTTCCTCATGTTCAGACGGAACTTCCTGTGCTTCAGTTTGTGCCCATTGCCCCTTGTCCTGTCACTGGGCACCACTGAAAAGAGCTTGGCCCCATCCTCCTGACACCCACCCTTCAGATATTTGTAGGCATTTATAAGGTCCCCTCGCAGCCTTCTCTTCTTCAGGCTGAACAAGCCCAGTTCCCTCAACCTCTCCTCGTAGGGGAGATGCTCCAGTCCCCTCACCATCCTTGTAGCCCTCCGCTGGTCACAAGTTTTATCTACACATTTTTGATTGGGATAAATGACATAAATTTGAAAAGTCAAATGATGAATCCCTTTCCCACAGCAAACTCCCCCACTGATTTAGATGGAACTGCTCTGATTATCAAACCAATGATGTGAGAGTAAAACTACTTCTTAGTCTTAACATTCGGCACCTACATTTTTAGGTCTGCATTTAAGTTATATTCTTTAAGCGATCTTAAAACCATAGGCTTCTTGGAATACAGTAAAATTTTGCATGCAACCTTGCTATATGAACATACACATTCATTTCAGGGGAAGTATTTGTGAAATGTGCTACTCCACGACTGTATGAATTAAAGGTTATGTAAAGGTGTCACAGAAAATGAACTAATTGATGCTCCTCCGAAGTGCTAGTTAGACCAATTTTATCAAGATACTTTTATGATTTACGAAGTGTAGTTTTAAACAGTGATTTAATAATATGCACTTTAATGCCCTAGTAATCAAGAATCAGCTCAGAAATTAATGATCACTTTTATGGTAGCTCACTTTACAGAGCTCTAATCCTATCAGATGGTATTTTAAACACTGCAAGTGTCTATACCCCCCAAAATAGACAAAGTAATTTCACATTTCTTTATAATTTAAACATGACTGAAAATAATGGGCCCTGAACACAAAACTGCAATGCTTGCAAGCATACCTTCAGTGCAGTTAGGTGGCCTGCTCAGCACACTACACGCTGCATTTTTACAACAGTCTTCTCACTACACACAGAAAAAGCCAGGTAGTAAATAGCTTCTCAGGTGATTGTGCAGGCTCTGATCCAAAGTCCACTTACATAAATCGGAACATTTCCACTTACTTTAACAGGCTTTGGCTCATGCTTCAGGAAATGCACGTTTCACATTCCAATCCATTAGCACAGCTCCACTTAATTATTAAACATCTGAGAACTAACTGGACATTTCTATAGAATAAAATCTCCAGTTACTGATAAGAAAATACTAATACATTTTTTTCAAGTCAAATTTATGCTCATGGTAGATGTGATATCAACAGCTTGAAATTATGTATTTTGATGCTGGAGGCTTGTATTCAGGCTTGCTGGAGTTGATGGCTGAATTTCTCTTTAAGACAACAACAGCATGAGGAGAGGTACCTAACTTCACCATAAGCCCAGTTCTTGAGATCTTTAATGTGTTTAAACTTGCACTGTGCAAGTCTATTATTGTAAAAATGGAAGGTTTTATGAGACAAATTCAATCTATTGTTTGATACATGTCATACGTCAGATCCATAAAGGATGTGAATCTGATACAAACCGAGCTTCTACTGAAAGATATAGACATTTACAGATCTGGAAGCCCCCACTTCAATCACCACCAGAGCAACCAATATCTAGATCAGACAGACCACAAATAGAAACTACTGCACAAATGTCTGAGGTTTGATATGTTAAAGTGAACTAAAACTAAAATATCACATGATTTAATATTTCCAACAGTTGTTTGTAAAACATCTCACAAGTGAAAACATGCTTTTGATGCAAAATTACTCTTCTTCTAAATTTAATTTGGCCTTCACAAGCTTTTGCAGACTTTTCAAATATTAAAACTGAAGTGGAAAGCAAGGTGTAACAAAGATGTCAGTAACTACTCCACCACTTCCTTAGTTTTGAGGGCACTCTATGCAGGACCAATACATAGCAGAAAAAAAAGTGAAGCAGACTGGAATAATAGATGATAATCATTCTGGAAGAATGAAACCCCTGCCCCTTCCCTTCCTTTTCCCCCCATATGCAATCTGTTTTGATGACAAATTGAAGACACATCTTTACTTCCTCTGAATTTTCTTCACACCACAGTGTTTGTCTGTCTCATGTTGGTTATACTAAGGGTCTGCCAGAAAGCTAACACAAAAAACCAGTATCACATTAAAAGAACTTGTGCTAAATATTTAACAGTTTCTAGGTATTGTTACACTAGCTAAAGCCTTTTTCCTGCAAGAGATTGCTGTCTGAGACAGAATCACAGCCTAGGGCAGTATCACCACATCCCTTCCAGGATCAAGCAAAATGACCGTCATACTGTAAAATGGACAGACATGTGTTCCAAGACAGCAGCAATTCCCCGAACATTTCCAAAACCAGGATGAACAGATAAGCAATTTATAGCTTTTAATATATGCATCAGATCTAATTCTCATGTCAGTTAATATTCAATGTCTAACGCTTTTAATGACAGAGGACTTGATCACAGGAGATCTTCGTTCTTCATTCACGTGGTGCAAACACAGTGTGCTAATGTTGGAAGTGGAAGGGCTGATTCCACGGAAATTCACTGTCTAAACATCAGTATAAAACTGAGGTCATAATTTGTCCCCTTCATTGTAATAAGGATAGTAAGCCCTCTACAAAAAAGCCCTATTAAAATAAAACTTAGAATTGAGAAATATTCATAGCAATAAAATGTAATAATGTAATTGTCTTAATAAGGATTTCACCACTATGTGTTCAATTAACAATATAATAGCCTCACTTTCTATAATTTGCATTGGACACTAAACGTAAGGCTAAAAGCAAAAGGGAGGAAAAAAAGCAAATTTCTTAGGATTCATGGTCTTTCCCAACTGCTCGATTCATTGAGTGACCATTAGGCATATTTTATGCTTCAGTTTATGCCTCAGTTTCCCTACTTGTAATCTGAGATAAATAATAAATTCTTTCCTAGAAACAGTTGTAAGCCTCTCTGTCCTCTACATAAATTTAATTTGTAATGTTATCTACAAAAAATTATTACTTTTAAAAATTTGCCTATTGCCAACATAGTTCAAATTACACAGCACACGATCCATGTGTTTCATAAGTTTAATTTACTGATTTTAGTCAAAAACGTCTTTCAAATTAAATGCTGCTATCCATTTTATTGCTCAGCTTGTACTTCGCTTATTGCTGTGTGCCTGCCAAATTCATCTAATCAACACAACAATCTAACTACAATCAAAGACAGTGGGAGTATTTATAAATCCAATCTGCTGCAGCAACTATGAAAGAATACAAAGACATTACAGTATTCAGTAATAACAACCCAGAAGGAATCAGTGTCTGTTGTTTTCAAAACTTTTTTTTTTTTATTCCTTCTATAATTGCTTTTGCACTTTTCTTATGGGCAAACAGCCATATTGTCTTTAAAGGTATATTACATATAAAAATTTAAGCTAAATTAACAAAGTAAAAAAATCAGAAAGTCTGTATTCCCAACACAATACGCCAATAGAGCTAACCCTCATACAAGGGGAGGCTATGTACTTTCTGCCTATGGCAAGAAAAGTCCGCATGTTGTGGCTTATTTCCTGTGCGGATACACTACACACCTCATCACTTTCTTCTGCACTTGACAGTAGATCACACGCTTCCTAGAAGCATCACATTTATCCCAGAGATGCAGATCAGCTCTTGGGCAAGAGATTGGGCAGCAACCTGCTTCTTGCCCAGTTTCAGGGAGCACTCTGGCAGTACAGCAGCCAGGGTTGGAATGCCAACTCTTAGAGCAGCTGTCACGGCCTTTCCATCACGGCCTTTTACACACACAGGCAGGGATTAACTGTGGACACAGCTACTCATCTGTCCTGAACTTGGGGATCCCCAAGCAAAGCTATACTTGATCCTAGGGAACACAGAAATGAGGGGAAGATGCCTCCACCAGAAATGACTACAGGGAACTGATGCACAGGATAGATGAATTGTCCTGGTAGGCTGAAAATAGACCTTTAATATCTGAAACGTATCCACAGTCTTTACTGTTTTCAACATTTTTGCTTCACCCCCACCCCAAGACAGTGGGAGAGGATCACCAAATGAAAGATTATCCTATACTCCTTTTTACCTCCTCTTTCAACACATGAACTGATGCTTTAATACATACTCAGTAATTCCTGCTTGACAAGTGAGCTGCTAATTTCTCAACAGCTTTTCTGTGACCATCCCCACTATATTTCAACTCCTTCCTAAGCATTCATGCATTTGTTTTTCTAACGATGGTTTCAAATACACAGGTATAACAACAACTGTTTTAAACATAGAAAACTGCGGCAGAGAAAACTAAGGTCAAAAGTTTTCAGTAATTCAAGTCCCCACTTTGGGAACCCTAAGAGTTAACCCCTTTCAAGTGGCTTTGCAGTATACAGTACCATGTGTGCCCATAGGCTCTAGGTAACAATGACATTCAGGATTCAATTGCACTATCAGATCCTATGGCAAGATGCTTACACTAAATAATAAATGATCAAAAATCGATTTATATATAATTAATAATAATAAGCATCATAGTATAATTCTGTGGCACTGCTGTCTACGTCTATAGTACGAGCATCAGTTATGCAAAAAAACAACTTGAGTCCACCACCTCATCAGTTCAAGTTCCTTGCTTCCAAACTGCCTGTACGACCAGGTATTGAACCTCCAGTCAGTCCCCAAAGCCACCTCTAATTTTCTTCATCTGGTAAGCCACTGGGCTCATACAAGAGAGAAAGTGAATGCATAAAAGCTCAGGGAACAATCAACGAGTTCAGTTTTGAATATGCTCTTGAACAATCTGACAGGATTATGTGGACATGGCCATGTAGCCTGTATGGCAGATGCAGAAATACATGCCAGTTCTCCAGGATAATGTAAAACCATTTTCTTCCTATAGGTGATGCATCTACTTTCTAGCCTTCTTAACCAGTCTACTCTAGGCTGCTGCATTTTATTCCCACTTCGCTTACGGTCTGTTTCTGATCTCAGCCTCACCTGTATCAAGCAGAAGTGACTTCCGTGACTACACGGGCATGAGACCAGAAATTATCCCAAAGTGCAATAAAAGTGAGGTATCAGATCAAGGGTAGTTACAAATGTATTTTCATTGTATATGGAGCTGTGTTCAGGAACATTTTATATTTTTAACATGTTGCAGTTTTAATATGCTGGACCAACTTCAGTCAGAGTAAACTAAACAGACTTTGAGTTCAATAGATGATAACAGCTAATTCTAGCTCATAGCACAGAGCAATGGTGACCTACCTGATTTCTGTCCTATCAGTAAAATTTCTCAAATATTACGTTTTGGTGCTTTTCTTGGAAATTACCAGACTGTCACTACAGCACTGAGAGACCTGACCTCTTTTGGCATCATTTAATTTAAATGTTGTGGGATAGCCTGCTCAGTTATGCAGAAGAGCTCATGTTTCTCAGCAAGTCTGAGTTGCTTTTAAGTGGACCTGTCAGAGGACAGAGTTTTGCCAATACACAAAGTTTTAAGAAAAAGAGCTGTGTTGATTTGCTTGTTTCCAACAGGTTGAATGCTTGAGATTGAAAAACACTTCTAGGTTTCTTGGGTTCAAGGGAAGAATTAACCCAACCATACTTCAAAGTCAATTGTCAAGTATTACCACACTGCAGAAAACAGAGCTGTCCTGATTTAGACTACCAGCAGATCTGACGAGATCTGCAGATCTATCTGTATTTATCAATATTTGGGGGAACTTCTATTTTTCAGGCAACCTTCTGTCATTTTAAGGCTTGTGTTAATAACGTTTGTGGTACTTGAACTTTGCAAGAAATTCATGAAACAATGTAACTTGTTATGTGAAAGGAGGAAGTACTATTCTTTGAAACAGAAAAAGTCAGAAGAGAGGAAGAAATTAAATTCACAAAACAAACTTTTTAGAAAAAAAAAATCTGCATTCAAGGCAAAGATCTGATAAATTTTGAGTAAATAAGTTCAAGTTCATAGCAGCCAAAGAACAGTTCAACATCAGCCATATCATTGTCAGGAAAAACAAATACAAACTTGCCCCAAAGCAAAACAACATTAGAGAAATCAGGAAGAGGATAGATAAACAGACAGTAAGTTATGGACATAAAACTCTTTGTACCAAAACCAATTAACCCTAACCTAAGGCAAGCCTTTTTCTTCTAGCCCTTCATTTAAAGGTTTTACAATTTACAGCCTGTGTTTCTCAGGGGAGGTCTAGCTCTGCTCTGATTTCACATTTCACAGCAGCACATGTGTAATCCTGCTGCAGCACAAAGCACGTGATCTAGCTGATATCAGGAAATCCACTTTTCACAGGTTGGAAATGCACTGGAACTGAGCTGTAACCAGAATTCACTTCCATTGCAACAGGCCATACAATTATGTCAGCAGAAATGGCAGACCGGAGTGACGGTCATCAGAAGTCTGTCAGTCCCATCCTGTGTCTGACATCCTTGGAGGGATCCCCTCTGCAAACCAACCCCTTACATTATAAAAAGCACCAGCTTGCATAAACCTACATGTTTAATGATCTTTCAAATTTTGTGTGATACCAAATCAAGAGTAAAATACATGAGTACCTAACCTGACTTCAGGACAGAGCTGCTCCAACAACAGTATTCAGAAGAGAATATACTTTGCTAAGTATCTGGAGATACAGGCAGAGAGGAAAATAAATCTGTTCTACAGTAATTATTTGCAAATACACAAAACCTTATTCATGCCATGAAATTCATTATGTCAGTTTAATAATTCTACAGAAACATTTACTAAATTCTACAGTACTTAGAGAAAAACTACATAATGAAAAATTGTTTGTTCTTTTTTCTTTTTTTAAATCATACAAAAGGTTTATGTACATGTTTAGTATATTCTATTTCTATACCTTCATAACAAATATATATAGATGTAGACAATATACATCTGCAAAGGTACTCTTGCTTTACATTTGTATTCTTAAAAAAAAATAAAGTTCAGCTTCCTTATGAAAATTTATATAAAAACTAATCTTACAAATTACACTGCTCTTCTAAAATTTCCACCAGCTTTCTATTAATTATATAGTTATTTTTACAACACAGGGTTTGGGTAGGGAAAGAAGTTCTCCTCCTTTGTGAATCCAGAAACACATCTATACACACACATGAACAAAGAAGCACCACTAATATCAGAAAAAAAACCCCAACATTTTAGAAAAGTTTGAGCCAGGCAACTTTACTGTTTTATACTGTATCCCAAAGCTACACTGTGAGCAGGTGGAAGACAGTTTTCAAGGCTATATATTCCTCGCTTCCATCAACACCATTAAAAAACCTGTGCCAAACAACTTTTGATTTCCCATTGTGAAAACAGCTTCTAAAATTATCATATTTATTGACAAGAAATACTGTTCCTGTGACGGACTGGAGTAAAGCAAATAGGGACATTGGTTCAAAGCCACTTAAATGTTTTATTTTGTTGTATTACGCCTACAAAAAGCAGCTGTGCTTCTTACACGTTGATACGTTTACTTCGGAGTATACACTACACATCTTAAAAGTGACTAAAAATTCAGAAAAGAAACAATGTATCTTTCTAGTGATCATCTAATTATCTGTAGCATTTGAAGCCCAGCTCATTTAAGGCAATAAAATGAAAAGCTAGTTTACAAGCTGTTTCATGGTATAAATGAACAGCCCACCAGCAAGCCATATCTATAAAATACAGAGATGAAACCACCAAAAATGCAGTTTGATAGAGTATCAAAATCATACGTACAGTACCCTTCTAAAAACATATTTTATTTCAGTTGCTTATTCAGGCTTATGTTTTCTTATAAGGTAAAATCAGATTCTATATCCTTTGAGATCCTAAGCCTTAATAGGGAAAATTATTCATTGTATGTAGTCACTGAAGTCAAAAGAATGGGTCTGCTTACAGAATAGATGGCTTTTAACCTAAAGAAAGAAAGGCTATTCAAAAGTATATGCTGTTCCCCAAAATTATTTTTCTGTCACTAATAGACAAGACAGCTGCATATGAAGACCTGAAACAACTATTTCTATACAACTAATAAACTCAAACCAGTAGTATGCTCAGAGATCCCATTATTACCTTTAGCAAGCAGTCTGACATACTAGAGATGATACAGAGACAATGAATGGAAAGCTGGCGTCTTACCATTCAAAGATCGCACTATATTAAAGAAATTAAGGGAACATTCAATCCAGTCTTACTTGGCTACAGCAACTTTAGTCTGGCTGTGACCTCACTAGGAATATCACTGAGCTCCTAGTCTGTGGTATGTTATGCTTTCACAAAAGTTACTTTTCACTGTGTTTAAACAGGGAGATTGATTGAATTTGAATACACATCTCCTGATCTGTCCCTTCCCTACCCCTGCTACTTCCAGCTAAAATTCACAGCCTGCTTTTCACTACTTTTCTTTCTGTAGTACTCAGCCCCAGCCCAGTACACTCCCACAGACCCGTTACCTATTTGTCTGGGCAAGTGGCAGCACACACGGTACTTAACCACAAGCAATACATGTACTGATTAGTTGGCCAGTAAATGCACAATGAATGACCAAAATACTCACAGGCTCAGAGATGGTAAGGTGCTCAGTCTGCCCACTTTTCCTTATGTGGGGCTGCTAACTCACCAACCTGCCAATTTTCACTAAACCAGTAACTTTATAATCTTTAATCCTGTCAAATTTAGGAGCAAGACAGAGGCAGACTGAACTAAGAATATTTATCACCAGTGAAATCATACAAGCCTTGTTTCCTCATAATAAATCTAAGGATTTTTCCAAACATTTATTCTTCCTACATAATACCTGCATGACTAAAAACCACAAGGATGCTACTCTGGACAAAAAAAATTCAGTGCAAGTAAACATAAAAAAAATTATCACTGTCTGACATAAAACAACATGAGGAACAAATGGTGATATTTCTTCCTGATACAGTGGTAGTATTGGAAGCAAACATGTGTGTCCCCAAATGTAAATAAACCTTATTCAAATCAAAGATCTCAATTCTAAGTATGTATAAATACAATAAACTTGAAACTTCCAGGATTTTAAATTTGTAACAAGAAATGACAAAGCATTTCACAGAATGTGAACTCTTAGAGCTGCTTCAGAGAAAGGGGAGAAGGGAGGAGAAGGGAGAAAGAAGCACCTGCTAATCCAGCAAACTTCAATGTGACAAAACCAAATGCTTTTCCTAGAGTCACAGAGTTCATAATTATGCCTTCTCTTCAGCTAAGAATTTCAAACCAACTTGAGCGAGAAGATGGCTTTTCTTCTTCATTCTCCAGTGGGAGACAGGGCACTTGAAAACCCCTAATTACATTTCAGTTTTTAGAATTGCTGGTATTTCTGTAGATCTGAATGAAAAAATAAATCTCTTTAGGTCATGTTACATGATTTATTATGCACGATTCACAAATGTTCCTGTTAGCACTTCACTGAGAAGCGTGCCAGGTTAATAATTAGATCACAATTGTTTTCAATGGCATCCGTGAACAGTAAACACAGATCTGGCAAGCTTCTCAAGATCCCAAAGACCTCATTCTGTTAAAGGATACTTATGTGCCAATCTTTACCCGAAATCTCACATATGAGCAGCACAATGCAAAATATTCCCTTCTGGGTAGCAGTGATCTACACAAATGATACTGCTGAACAGAAAACAAGCTCAAGGCACTTGTGTTTATTTGATCTTGTGCCTTAGAGAGCATTTCAGAATCTATTTTCATAAATTTATTATAGTAAATAAATTAGCACTTTCTAGTTATCCGATTCCCAACATAAGCAATTTACATTACCGGAACATCACTTGAATTAAAGAACTGCTCATCATGTAGAGAATCCATAACAGTAATGAATTTTTACACAATGGGTAGACAGTATTAAGGTTACATTTAACATATGAGGGTACTGTTTGTCATGTAGAGCCTATGCAGAAAGACTTCTCCTGTTTTATGGTAATATCAACAATCATGTGCTTTTTAATGTATAACAGGAACCATCAGTCTCTTGCTTTCCATGCTTAAATACTTTATTAGCCTAATTCCTCCCTCGTTCATGGGAGATTATGTATGATCATACTATGTTCATGTATCTATGTTCCTGCAATCTACTCTGGGTGCAAATAACTCCTCTGTGCACTTATGCAGAAAAAAGAAACTTGTAAGGTCTCTGCGAGTTCACCCAATCTGTCCTTTTGCCTAAATAAGGATCAGTTATGCTCTAAGTCACTGACTCTAAAAAGCTCTAGCAATGACATAACAGCATAAGATTTTTTTGCAGCATTTTCATGCTAATATTCGTGCCTTAGTAAGCCTACTTCAGAAGATGTTTCTAAACGAATGAGTTAAGATCTTGTCTTAATTTCAGAGACAAATGTCTGGAAGTGTTTCCATTTAACGGCCTCGTCTTGAGTCTGCTCAGTGAATTACCTGAGGAAAACATTTTTGGAAAACAAAGGGGGCAACATCTACTGGACATAAACTCTGAAAAATAAGCTTCTTCCTCTTCCTCTCCCCAGCCTCTCAGGAGAAATCTATAAACTAGGTAAAATAGATGCCACCTAAGGTAAGCACACTGATCTGGATCTTACTGGATTTCAGGTAAGATCCTCACTATTTATGTTCCGTGCAAGGGATAAAGATCGTGACAGACAGTTAGCTTGCCTAACTATAACCAGCACTGGAATTGCTTAAACATTATACAAAGATCTTGAGTCTAGTCCCAAACTAAAATTATATACGATAGTGTCATATCCCAGGGATGCTGGGACTTCCCAAACTATTACTACGTCAGAGGAGACAGAAAACTCATCTTAGCCTGAACGTCATGGAGGGTGAGCTCAGTAGGGGTTATTCAGGTCAACTGTTTCCAAATGGAGATGAAAAAGCAACAACTTCTTTGACACAAGTCTGCATAGCTGGATGCTCCACAGCTCCTCTGGGTAATCTATTCTGGTACTTAACCATTCGCATTCTACACCTGCTTGTTACACAGGTTGCTCGCTGCTGTTAGATGGTGCTGAAATCTAGCATAGATCAGGACTAGGACCAGCTTTGCCATTTCACATTTTGGATTTAAAATTTATATTTATGTACTTCACCCATTAACTGGAAGCTGTGCTGTAGCTGGGACTATAAATAAAGAGTATACTAGAAATGTGAAGAAATCTAGTGGTAAAAGGGCATAGAGGGAGTGCCAAAATAAAGTTGGCAGAAAATAATTTAGCAAATCTCATTAACACATTGTGTTACAATCCTGTAAGTTAACAAAGACAGATATTTAAAGAACGTTTAATCAACCTACAATTTTTCAGCACATACCAAGGAAAAGTTTATAGTACAAAAGTACTGACAACTGGATGTTATCTACAAAATTTTATAAGAAAGTACTTGCACATGAAAATGTAAATTGCTTTTCAGACAAAACAGCCAGTGCAATGGAACTGGCTTTTAATAAAACACAAGTGCAGTTGGGTTTTGCCAGTTTCAGAAAAAAAGATATTCTTTTTCTAGCTAATATGTATCACTGAACAACATGCTAATTATATCATTTTGTTATATTTTTTCTTTTTAAAATATTTTATTAATTAGATTCTTTTGAAATTAAGACATATGTTTCTTTCAGCTACACATTATAGCCTAGAAGTATAAAACCTGCTTTTGCAGAATTACTGCTACATATCATTGGAGAGAAGATTAAAACAAATTATAGAGCTCAGGTATTAAAATATCCAAAAATACCACTTATCACCACACAACAGCAACACTTTGCAAGAGCATTAGGTGTCAAATAATATTTAATCAAGCTTATTTTGGAAATGAAGAGTCACTTGAATTTTGACAGGAAGAGGCGTCAGAGGTGGTACCATTTTCAGATAAAACAAATCATTCCATCTTTTGCAGACAAACGCTAAACAGATGTCATGTTTGCATTCTGTCTCTGTAGCTGGAAATGTAAATAAGGTACACAAAAGCACTATGGACGGCATACCATACATTCTTACTACTACATTGCAGGGAAAAAAATCACGTATTCACATGCTTAAAGTTAGTAAATAACATGAAGTCACTGTAATTATTTGAGCACTTCAAGTAAATTCATTCTCAGAAGTAAGATTACAAAGGTCACTTGTTCTCTGTCATGCTTAGCAAAGTAATACCAAACCTCAGAGGAAACAGTTTCTCAGCCTACAAGAAGTCAGCTTGCAGAAATAAGTATGACATTGAATTTGAGAAAGACTAAAAACCTGGCAAATAAATCAGTAATTGACAATATATGTCTAACATTTGACTGCTTCAGTTCAAAGATAGCTAGACTATCAAGGTTACTTTTGTGCAACAAAATAAACAAGTTCATCACCATTCAAAGCACTTCAATGAAACATGTCACTTTTTTTGTTTAAAAAAACCCCATATATATATTCTGGATCAATCTAGGAATTCCGAATAGTGGATTTTTTCAATACAAAGAACACTGAAGACAAAGGAAAGCACAGTTCTCCAGGAAAGCAGAACATTAGATATAGCAGCCAAGCAGATTAAATGTCTTCCTTAAGTACTTTCTAAAGGTACAAGGTGATACCAAAAACCCCCTTAACACCAATATCTGAGTGCCAGTGTTCAAGCAGAAATTGGATTGCATCAAAACTTGCTTCGAATTAAGTGAAAGTGTCATTGAAAATAACAACTAAAGGTAAGGGATCAAGGTGAAAAGAAAAGCCCACCTATGGTAAAAGCTCTTTGCAGATTTGTCTACTCTAGCAAGAAATAAAGATTATGCGCTAAAATCTTGTAATGATTACAATAATATCAAAGTAAATGACAGTACAACTATAAGAAGCAGCTGCCACTAAAATTTGAAGGCAATAATACATATTTTTATTCAATATAAAAAAATGCAAGCTATATGCTTCTAATTATTGTGACATTTTTCCACCAGCGAAGAATGTAGATCTTGCCATGAATTTCCAACATAAAAATGGGTTCCAAGGAAATTTGTAATATTATATATCAAATGCAAAGGATATGATGATGTCCTCGGGAACATTGTTGAAGAAGGACAGACTCTGATAAGAATGATGTTGAAACTCTGAAAATTTTAAGCAGAGTCTTTCTTTTTCATCTACAGTTTTGAATGCTTTTCTTGTCTAATGTGTTCCCCTCATTTTGAGGTAGAATCTCCACCTAAAGAAGAGCCTTTTTGAAATTAGATAAGTATTTATTATAAGCACTGTTTATTTGATTTCTTTTACATTTGAATGATTAGAGCTCATTTCTATTGTGCTTGAGAAGTACTATTCTACTGCTCAACAATCTAGTACTTCTACATTCATTAAAAAGTCAACTTAAGATAAGGAGAAATGACTAGTTGAAAAGCCGCTGAACTTGGGCAACAGAAAAAGGCAATAAATAGTTTTAGTTTTGTAAATCTTGGCAGAAGGATGTGACAGGCAGTTTACCCCTTCAAAAAACCCTTATCAAATAAAAAATTGTTGTTTACTCTTCTTCTTTTTTCAAACATTTCTTATCCTCAAATAGTAAAAAACCCAACTTGAAACAGTATTTGTATTTAAACTAAATGCACTGCAACATTTCAAAAAGCAAAGTAGTTAACACAATGCAAAACAATAGCAAACTAACAATTCAAAGCAGAGGATCGACTCATGGAAAATACAGCCTCCCAAATATATTACAAACAACCATTTGTTTTCACTGTAGCAATAGTAACTTAGAACTAATGCAAATTGTCTTTAAGTGGTATAGCTTAAACGAGCTAAAACTCATCCTGGAAAGCATCCAGAGAAGTTCAAGCTGGTCAAGATAATTACAGCTCGCACTCAGGGGTTTCTCCTGGAGCCTCCAATTCTGCAGCCACCATCATCCCCTCCACCCCCCCCCATCATCTTATTTTCATCCAGAGAAATATTTCCAAATAAATATTTGTGAAGTCCTGTTGCTCCACACTTTTCTCAGTTACATTAATCATCCCAAGACTATCCCTCCTGTCCAGAAAAATCTCAACTGGCCCAAACACGCTACTGATTTTTTATGAGATTTACTATAAATTCCTCAGCCTGTTAATGTCAACAGATTATTTCTTTCAGAAGTATATTTGAAACAAACTGCAAGAGCATTATTACTTTGCTTTAGTCAATGTGCTGTCTTAGCTTTTACATGCTTTGAAATGTACTCTAGCTGTGCCTCCAAAATGTGAGAATCCCATTGTGTGCGCAGAGTTGTGACCAGTTGCCACTGACATGCACAAACCCAGCCAAGACAAACGAAAAAACCTCTTGGGCCTAAACCAGCACGTCCCAAAATGTTGTCTAACTTCGCAAACCTTTCATAAACAAGCACATGTAATCCCACTGAAGAATTTGCAATAGTCCAGTTCAAAACAATTCTCTGGAAAACCTGGACTTTTACATAGAGTTGGTATGTAACATATAGAAAAGCCCCCAAACGCTTCTGTGTAAAAGTTTTCTTTGTAATACATGTCAACACAAAATAAAAATGGGTTAATTCTCCTATTTGTTCACAGCCTGCTGCCTCTGTTATTGAACCAGAGAGCTACATCTTTGGTTTACACAAGAATTATGAAATCTGTTATAAATTGTTTTATTTGTTTGCTTTCTATATTTGAATACTCGGGGTACATTCAGGTCACAACTCTTCCTAATCATATGGATCAACCAGACAGCTCTTTGTTTCTCCTCAACTGAAAGCTTGTAAGATCTGGTGATCACTTGCCTTATTAAACTGGAATTTAGGAGGCACATCAGCTAACACGGGACACAGTAAAACTGCAAACTTGGCTTCAGTCAGATTACCTTTATGCAAGTAAAGGTCAGATTTAGTACAACGGATTTACCTTTGTCTCAATACAGATAGCAACATATGCACTGCTTTTACCACAGGACCTTTTCTAATGAGTTAACATAGCTTCAAAATGTCATTTACAAACAAAAAAAAAAACCAAAGGAAAAAAACCTCACAACACTCCTGGACAGAGCCGCACTACCTGATGTTACTGTAATTTCAGATGTACAAGTAAACTTCCTTTTGATGTTTGAACTCATTTGCTAACTGCGTGCGTGTAAAACAATTAACATTATGAAGATGCGTTCAATGTCTTTTTTTTTAAGGTTTAGCAGTAAATAGGACTCGCTGATGTCACTGTCTAGGCTCCAGGCCTAAACACAACACCAATGAACCGCAACATACTAATCAACACAACAGACATCGAAAAATAATTTTGCCTATAATCATACATTCTGCATAGAAAGCTCCATCCAGGTGTGTCCTGAGACATCCAGCAGAACTAAGACATGGGTACTGGAGAATTAGGAAATTCTTCCAAGTGTAATTCTTCCCTCTGTATATGGTGAATGGAACTCTGACAGACTCTATGATTAGGGTTGAAGGAACAAAACAAAGCTGCAAGAATTGCCAGGATGGGATCTACCCACCACCATGTTGAAAGCCGCAAGAATTGCCAGGATGGGATCTACCAGCCAGAAGACTGTCTTCTGCTCGCATTTCTTCTCAATTATAATACCTCTATATTCTCTTTCTCTTCTTTGTCAGAGAACAATTGTGTTACATTATATTGACTTTGCTTTGAAACATAAACTGTATTGTTTAAAAGCACTGACTTCTTGCATCTAAGTTCTTTCTTGCACAGTTTGGTCTGACTAAATACCATCAAATCACACACGCAATTTAAAAAGAATAAATGGCACTTCTTATTCTATTTATTGAACAAATAGGTGAGGCTACAAAACCAGGTAAGTATAATCATCAAATCTCCTTGCTCTTTTACAACCTATTTTAATTAACCACATTGCTACTGTTCCTTTATACAATTTTTTTTTAAATACCACTGAAACTAGAGTTTGTTATTCTGCTCTCCTATATGTTCCTTCAGAAATTTTTTTCATCCTTCCATTTTGATATTTTCACTCTGTTGAATGTGTGAGTAAACAGTGACTTTATCTGGTATGTTGATGATTTAGTCTAATATGGTATTAATGAAAATGGTCTATATACTGAAAATCTGCACCCTTATAAAACCAATCACTATTGTTTCTGGAATACCACAAATCAGAGATTAATTTCACTAACAGCAGCAAGACTTGTAGACCAGTACAACGATTTTCAGATGCAGTGAGTCTTGACAAAGCACAGTTGTGAGTAGTCATCTGAAAAGGACTTGGATTCATCTCTCTTGAAACTGCGTGTCAGCATCAACGATGAAGGTTTCATCTACATTCATTAAACTGACAGTGATAAAAGGAATTAACAATGGTCACACTTGCACATCTTCTCAGAGGTCAGTCGACTTAAAAAGGTATTGCCTTGAGGCACTCAGTACCAAATGTCCTCTTCTCTAAGAATCAACTTGCAGCCAACAAGTCAAGCTGGAATTTACTATATGCATCTATAAGCTGCTATGAATAACAATACGTTGTGTGGCAAACAATAAGCTAATGGCTCAAATCCTATTTTATGACAACGTGAAAAACATTTACTGACTGTTAGAGATTCTAGAACTGTACTGGAATCTACAGGAATGTAAATTAAATAATACAGGAATAGCAGAGAGTATGTGATTAAAAGGTTCAATGGAAATGGAACTAAACAAATTTTTAAAACAAACAATTACACACTCCTATTAAAAGCCTAGTATGGTGGTGAAAGGGGTCCTAAAAATACCTCTTATGTTTCCTCCTACAAGCATGTAAGAAGGACCACTGCTTCTCTGTTTCTATCAGCAGTTAAATCTCCGGTGCATTCTTTATATTAAACTATGCATGATAACACAGATGTCAGAGCTACTGGCCACAAAAGCCAGCAAGTTCACACAGTGTAGTCCTCTGAGGATGTACCAGTACATGCTGAACCACAGCATGACAACACGCAACCTTAAATTGCCTTTTTGAGCCAGCAAGAACCTTCTTTGCCCAGCTGTATTGTGTAATACAAGAAATACACCACTAGTTGCAAAAGCACACATTACAGAAGTCTTAATTTCTCAAACAGCATTATCAGGTGAGTTCTAGTTAGCTGTGCTGGATGCTTTTGAATTTACCAACCCAGCTAAACATCCTACCTCTGGCCTGTGGTACAGGAAGTAGAAACAAACATATGTTTCCCAGTATGCAGATTGCATTGGTGCAAAGCAAAACTGGTGGTTTACACCAGTATGCCTTTGCTTCCTGCCTTCACACTTTACATTCCCTTCACATTTCGAGATTTGAGTAATCTTAAGCAGAAGATTGAAGTAGACAGTTTGGAGCGGCATTTTCTAAAACCATCAAAAAGTAAGTGGCCAGCCAAGGTTGGCTTTGCTCAGATACTGGAAAACAGCCTCAACATCACCTTCAGCTGCACACTAATGTTTTATATATTGTAATGTCTGCCTCTGGCCCTCAACTTTTTGTCTGCCCCAAGAGTTGGTAGTCAGATTACAGACTGAGTTACAGTAATTTAAGAATACTCTTGTTACAGTAATTAAAGGAAACTGTGTACGACCTTTGATGAAGAATCTAGTGCTTATGGAGACAAAGCCACACGAAAAAAGTATCACCATGCTCTTCTAGGTAAGAAATTACCTAAAGGACTCTCCAAACCAGGTGTTAGTGATATTAAGAAACCATTACTACTACCACATTTCCTCTACAGCTCAAATACTAATATCCCTGTTTTAACCAGGTCCCCAAATTTGGGTGTCTCTCACCTTAGTCAAAGATCACAGTCAAATCCCTTTTTCCTTGGTCTCATTGGTTTACATCCCAACCATAAAGTCTCTCTGGTTGTTACATTTCACAGAAATAGACTATCTCAGCCTTCAAAAATAAAGACAGTCCTTCACAACCCTCTCCCAAGGAAAGCAAAAGAGTTTTTTAAAATTTTTTTTTTTTTTGGACACTTGGAAGCAATATAAAGTAAGATTTAAAGATTTCCAGATGACCACCCTTTCTAGCTAGCACAACACACAGAATCTGAATAAATGTTTGAAGCCAAAATCTATTCTCTGAGTTAGTTTTTCACTATCAGCCTTAATCATTCCTCGAGTTTCCCTCAGAATCACTAAGGATCCCTTGTCCCTTCTGTATACCTTCCTGCTCTGGAAGAAAGAGACTTCAGCTTTTTGCTTCTGATCTCATCAGTTGTCCTTTCTTTTCCTTTCTCTCAGTCAAAAGGCTAGCGAGAAATTTGTTTGCCTGTTTTTTATGAATCTCCAAACGGCTTTATCAGGTGATCACGGTATTATTGCCTAGCAAAGTATTATTTAGTCATTGTTTTGAACTGAGCAGCAGCATCCCTTTGTCCAGTTGTGACACATATACATGGATTATTGCCAATAATTCATTCTGACAGGTATAAAAGGTTATTCTGTAAGCTCCTGAAGGTATGATTTCAACATGGAAAACAAAAGACAGGGGAGGTGGTAAACAATTCTTTATCTGAAAAACAGTTTACAATCTGACAAGGAAAAAATCCTATCAAACATAATTCATAAATTAACAAAAACCCCATCAAATTTCCACAATATACTTCTATAATGAGAAAGAAATTAAATTTCCAGCTGTCATTCTGCCATTCATAAACATTAGTCAGAAATTAATAAGCAGATTAAATATAGTTTTGTTGCATTTCAGTCCAAAGCATCACAATGAATTTTAAACCCAACAGTGAGAGAGAATTTTAATATCTGAATTTTGAGCACATGAGCAAATGCAATGGTTGCAAACATCTTCTGGGGATACTCTCTGCATATATCTATTCCCCAGCATCCTAATCTTCTAAACACAGAAGCACTGATAGCCTTTTGAGATCTATACAACAAATCTCATCATTACATTGCAGTCGGAATTATAAAGAAAGATAAAAAAGAAAAAATGAGAAACATGAGAAATCAGGTTACAACGAATGACTATACTCACTGATAAAACCATTATCTGGAAATTACTTACTAAACACAGTGAGGTGGATCACCTCTGCCTGTTTAAAAAAAGCATATTTTGTATATCCTTAATGGTTTCTGTACAGGAAGGTGAGAGACTCTGCAATGAATATTGATTATTTGCATGGAGAAATGACAATTTTTGTCAATATCAGCAGGATTGGATCCTTAGTGTTACAATTAACTACTTCAGCTAGGGAATGGAAGACAAAATACCTTTGTTTCCGCCACTTGAGCTCCTTAGAAAGACAAACTGGCTTTTCAGATAGGTACTTCAGAAGAACTATAGTATTTGAGGTGGCTGAAATTTTCTCCTCCACCTTTTCTTATTTTCTTGCAAACCAGGACAGGTACAACCGTTATCGACACACTTATCAGAACGAAGGGTATGATTGCTGTCCCACTGGAAGCATTGGCAGCATTATACTTTAACTCTTGGCCTACTCTGTCTAAGACAGTTTCCATTCCGGAGCTTTTGAAAAAAACTGAAATTTAGAGATCTAGACTTGAAAGGCAAGGCATTGATGAATCTTCTGAAATGAAAATAAATCTCTATTTTTTTTAAATTTCAGTAATACTCACAGTACTGAAACGTGAATGGGTTAATTACAGGTATTTCAAAGCAAACTTCAGTTCCTGCAACATGTGTGTACCTCCACTCTGCATGTTAACAATATACTCAGAAGGTGGCACAGACAGTAGTCTGAACACAATTTTTTCTGAAGAGACATATATAACATATATGTTATATAAATTGAAATCATAATTAAAAAGCAATAAATACTTTATCTCAAGGTGTAATTTTAACTCATAGCGAAGGCATGTTAAATACCTATAGGCTCTTCTGAGCAGCACCTAACTTTCTTAGTAGAACAAAACACGCCTTCCAACAAAGTGCTACAGTACCACAAATGGACTAAAAGTGGAGAGAATAAGAATTTAAATATATAAGATACATATGAGGGTTTTCAGACAATTTAATTTCATACTAGGTTTCCTTTTCATATATATGTGACTCCAAAAAAATACCCATCTTAATTAAAAAAAAAAATCCATTATGTCTCCACTCATGCCCAGATTTATACAACCTAAACACTTTTTATTTTATATTCCTCATCCTCCTACAGGAAGGAAGCAGGCACATGAAAGGTTAAATGCATCAAGCTGCAAAGGATCCAGCACCATGAAAAAATACAGTAATAGTGTGTTCCACTCTCTGACGCTCTGTTCAGTGTTATATAGAATTAACCTGAAAAATTATTTGGCTTCATTATCATTTATATAGCAGATGCTCAACCAAATTACTAAGTTACGGTGTCCTATGCTTTCTGTACCCCTTTCTCTGCAAACATACTTAAACCAGCAGCAACTCATCTCTGTTCCAGGCCCACCAGAGCTCCCCAAAAGAACTGCATTTTAAGCAACGCACCTTTAAAGAAACATGACATTTGCCTCCCCTGAAAAAAGAGCAGCACTGGTGACTCAACAAAACTGTTATGTGCCATGAATACATACCTGCCCATTGCCTTTCTGTGCAGTATAATTGCATAAGTAATGCAGGTTTCGGTGGGCAAGAGTCTAAGATGATGTCTGTCAGCAAATGTCAAAAGTGAACAAAGTCATACAAATTCATCTCAGTAGAACCTGCCTCAAAATCTCTAACTTGGGTCTGAAATTTGCTGAGCCTAGGACAGGAAAAGACATATCACGTAGATCACCTAGATTATCCAGCATAAAGGAAATTCAGTACAGAGCTAAATAGTACGGTGGAAAAATACTCCTTCATGGAACAAAACAGTGATTGAAAAAAAATCTACGCACACAAAATATATTTTTTCATGCTAGTAACTAAAATTCTGCCACAAGTATGCATCCAGACTGGTATCTACTGCAAATGGCACAAGCCTCTGAATCCACAGAATTTTAAAACATATCCATATTCTAGTGAAACAAACTGAATCGTAACGTACTACCCTCAGTTGAAAGTTCATATCACACAAAAAAATGAAGGTGGAGGAAAAAAAGGAAGTGGGAGGAAGAGAAGTCACACACAGAAGCGAAATGCAACACAAGAGTGTAATTACTAACATTTTTCACAATTCTTCACTTCCTAAATTTACAGTTCTAAGGCAGGTTGGGGAACATCTGGCAGGAGTGAGTACAGGAAAGTATCATGTCAGCATTAGAAAGACACTTCAAGATACTGTGATTCAGAGAAATACCAGAAAAAGCAGGAAATGCTTGTAAGCCGAGTTGCAGTCATTGCTACACTGTTAATATTTCAGTGCTGAAAAGAATACTCCTTTCTGAACCTCAAATTAGATGACAGTCACTGCAAAATAATCACACGCAGATATGGTCTAAATAAAGAGCAGCAAGCAGCCAGCGACCCTGTGGTTCAGCAGTCTCCTAGGACTTTGCCATAGACAGTGATACCATGATTAGAGCCCTGTTGGTTCTGTCGGTAGCAAAACTTGGCAACAGTGAAAAAAGTAGAATAAAATTATGCTTGGAAATTATTTTACCCTTCCTTTTCCATGGACAACAATGAGAGCAACAATGAGCAGTAGCTGCACTGCTTGCGCCACCACTGTGTACATTAAGCACAGGAGTGCTCCTCACTGGGTGTAGCAGGAGGTAAAATGTTTTAATCATTCAGTTACAGCAATGGTAGGAATTAAAGCTGGGCAAAGCAGCTTTGACTTAGAGGAGAATTAAGACATTAGTGTAAATCTGTTCCTATGATTTACATCTATGTAAATATATGTTTTTCTTTAAGCCATGTAAAGAAGAGTTGTTGTTCATACACACAACAAAATCCCTACAGCTTGTTCGATGAAAATTACTGTATGTTCTTTTTTATGCCAAGACTATTTTCATATGTGCACACACAGAAAATGAGTATGCACACATCACATGCTAGAGCAAGTGACAAACATTCTGTAAAACAGAAATCTTGCAAGCTAACTATTAAGCAAGTTCTAAGCTCTCTGAACATGCAAGATTTTTTTTATGAAAGCAGATGTGCAAGTATAGCTCTTTATTGCAAGTCCAGTTTCCACGTAGAATGTAGTAATGTCCTTAGTTATATGACCACAATCAGGCTCTTAGCTGTAAAACGCAAATGGAAACACTAATATAGATATTATGAACTAAGCCAGGTTGGCTACGGATTCAGGCTCAACCTGACTTTGACACACAAAATACTTAAAAATCATTTTACCGTATTATAATGTTGGACTTATAAACATATGATGCATTCATCTGGAAAAAAAACAAACGAACAACAAACCCTAAGCATCTACTAACAGAGGGTCGGGTCTTTTATATAGGAATGTTTGATTAGCCTTTTCACCTGACAATTTTTAATCCTAATACTTTTGGAGGTTTAAGGCATTAATAGAACAATTTGTTATTGTTATTTCTGTTTTGCTCCTTTAACAGAGCATAATACCTGTATTAATATAAATAAAAGCAACATGAGATGCATGGGATGTTTTTACCAATAAAGTAGTTTTCCTTAAGAGGCTATGCTAGTATGATACTATAAGAATCAAACAGAAGTAGAAGTTTGTGTACAAGCTCAATATAAGTAACTAACTTTAAACTAGACTTAATTAAGAAAGGATTATTTACTTAGAAAGCATTTTAAAAAAAATTTTTATCTTTCAAAATAGTGAAATATCTTGATTTTTCAGTATATTTATGTAAACAAAGCTAGAGCCAAAATAACGTTTTCCTTCCTATCGGTATCCCTGATGCATGCCTTATCTTTAGGAAGCTATCATTCTTCAAGTGAAGGAAAAATTATAACTATTCAGCACTACTTCATGGAAATACAGGCTGCTTTTCTAAGAGAACAAAATTATTAACATAAAAACATAATAAATGATGACTCAAGCTCATTGTGATTAAAACCACAGCTAATTACTTGAGTATCTTGATCCAGGACACATGCTATTTAAAGAGTTCTGCTTCCAGCTGACTGCGATTCTGTATGAAAATTGCTCCTGCAGCAACCGAGGGTGAAATAGAAAAAAAAAGTTCTACAATTAAGAGGTCTAAAATACAATGTATGAACTGTATAATTTGCTCTACAAAATTATTCTAATCTTAGGAATACAGTTTGCTCTTAAGTGAAAATCTTCTCATAAAAATCTCATTTCCTTGTGTGACTAGCAACTTTTTTCTAACCTACAATGTAAGCTGTTATAGGTTGGGATATGTTTGCAGTCACTTAAACCACGTTTGCAGTCATGTATGTCCCACTACTCTTTTTTTTCCTATATAACACACTCATTTCACTTTGTATACATCTTCTCCGGTGAACTTCAGCAGCCTTTAAGAATTATGGAAAAGACACTATACCAAAAGTAAACAAATTTCAAAAATTGAAATCCATTCAAATAGCATTTGTAGAAAATACATGCTTTAAGTGGCTTAAAAAAAAGAGAGAGCAGATTAAAGAAAGCAATAAAAGTGGAAACTGTTTTTGCAGGTTTCTCAGTTTACCAGCATGATTCCCAACTTCTTAATTCTTCTAAATTCCTCATCAAGAGTTCACTTTGTGAACCTGTCCCCTGGAAAAAAGGGAAATCGCTCTGAAGCCCATAGTTTATTTCCTCCCATTTTCTCTCCTCTCTGGCAGGTTATTGCCTAGCATTACTGAAGTTCAGCATCCCTTCTATATGTTTTCATACAGTGCACAAAGCAAACTGTCTCAAAGACTGTTTATTCTCTTGAAAAAGCGAACGGTAAAACTACACACTGAGAGTTTCATCTTTGCAGTTTTCAGCATTGACCACGCACTTCAGTCTACCTTTTCAGCATGGCCATATCCCAGCTTCCCTTTCACTGGTACAGTTTTGCTGCATTGCTTTCTGCATAGGCAAATTGGAGTCATCAGGTTCTGCAGTTGCAAAATTGAAGAATAGATCTGTTTGCACTCACACTTCAAGAAGATAGCAAACACTCAATAAAAATTTGCCAGAGGCAGATTTTGGATTAATCTTCAAAATCACTTGTCCATAGCAAACTGTAATTACAATGCTCAGGGCAGCATGCTGACACTTAGCTTTGAAGACCAACCTGCTTTAAGTTGTTAACATTGTTTCCCACATTGAAGAACCAAAAAGTCAGATGCAAAGTAAAAATTTAGTATAAATGCATTTGAATGAACATTAGATTCTATACAGCCCAAAACGCCTGCCAAATCTGTGCCTGAGAAACTCTTAATACCTTACCTGCCAGATCAAGACAGAGAGTTTTCCCAAAGCTGTGTTTGGCCAAAATCTCAGTCTGTCCCTTTGCCTGAGCTTTCATCTGTCTAAATAAAGACAGAAAGTAACAAATTCTCTGCCTCTCAGGTTTGTTCCATGGCACCTAGCTCCAATGCAGAAGGCTTCTGGGAGGAACACATGATCCAAAAAGCTCCCCTGTAATGCAAAGCTTTAGGTCACCTGATCAGTTTTCAGGTGATTTTGAATACTCTGCTAAACACAGGTGAGCCCAAGTATGGTTTCTAATTTGAGAGGTGAATGCATTGTAAACTACTGGTTCAGCACCCCTGCAGACAATTTTCATCAAGGAAGCAGGTGTTCTTCAGTTAGTCAAATGAAAGAGGATTAATGACTACTTGGGAATCCTAACAGACACTCTTTTTTCTGGCTCATTCTAGTAACAGAACATTTCACAAACGTGTCTAGCTAGAGTCCTTAGCTGTGCCCCAGCATCACAAACAATTTTTATTAAAAGTAGATAAGCATTTTTTTTTGCTGTACAGTTTCAATTTTATTGTTAGCAAAGCATTAAAATTTTGTCCATGGGCACATTATATATAAAAATATAGGATTAAGTATCTCCTCATCATTCAAATAAAGCTATAAAATCAATTATTATGTTTAATACTCTGCTTATATTTTTAGAATATAAATTGAATAGAAAAAAGATGTTCAAAAAACGTGTGGATATGACACTTCAGGACATGGTGGTGATGGCTTGACGGTTGGACTTGATGATCTTGGAGGTCTTTTCCAACCTTAGTGTTTTCATGGAAACTTGATTCATACAAAAATTTTAAAGTTGCATCTGTTTAACAGAAATGCTTTTCATTCAACACTTGTCAAAATCAGTGGGAACTTCCAATATTCGGCCCATCTGAACCTCTGGCCGTGAGAACATTGAAAGAGGCTATATTCATCATTTATTGTACTTTTATAGCACATACTGTCATTTACAGGGACACAAAGTCTTACAGAATTTTTTTTTTTTTACTATATTATTCTCCAGTGTGCAGCAAGGTTAGAGTACCTATCCAATTCTTTTGTATTCCCCAAATTAATGAAGGAATAATTAAATTTTCAAGGGAAAATAAAATCAAACTTAGAAGTAAAAAAGGAGGAAAGCACCTGGATTTCTGCTTTGTTAGATGTTTGCTGTGGAAACAATCTGCTCAATTTTAACTAGAGTTGACATCATCAAGAACATTCCCTGCCATCATTTCACAACTAGCTGTTCTTTGCTGATTTTCCTGTTTTTGAAGTACTGAGTTAAAAATTTTATGCAAAGAAAAATTAAAAAAGGGAAAAGCTTCTAAGTAATTACAAAGGAAGTAGAAAAATCCTCAAAATAGAAATATTCAGAAGCTGTAACTGGTCTATGGAGATACCCTATTATCTATGTTGCTTTTATTTTTTTTAGGTTTCTGAATGGCAAGTTTCAGTTCTGTTGAATGCCAGCCAAAAATCCAACGTGCTATGAAACATTTTAAAAACATTACTTTTTAACAATGCCGAGAAACAGAATGGTACCATTTTAATAGCCATATGTCATAAAGACTATTTTTATTTAGGAAAATCTATTTTAATTTAAACATCATAAGCCCATGAGCTATAACAAACAATATTTTTTTTACCATATGCTCTGAATTATTGCAGAGAAAACTGTTACTTGTCCTCCTCCTGCTTTAGAAGTCTGAATATACATGCGTGTTTATGCATTTGTGTCTGTTCACGGTGAAGGAAGGAAACCACTAAATTCCATTAGTTAATGTAATGGCAAAATACCAAAAAGGAGGTCTTCCCTTGGGGTTGCTTTTTATCCCATATCTTTCACTAGTCCATTTTCCATATAATCCGCTTCTTGCAACAGTTCTCCACAGCAAGCTGCTAGTGGTAACAGCCACCAACCCAGACAATGTGGAAAGTTGCTATAATTTCTTTCACCTGTTCTTTTCCTGATTTCATGCACTGTACAGTTTGAAAGAAAACTCCCTTTACCAGGTACTAAGAAATGGAAATGTGTGTGTGCATTTGTGAGCACTTGCCTGCTTGGTACTGAAAGAAGAATTACAGATTCCCTCTAAGTCTCTGAGCAGCATCACTAAGAGAGGTTTGAAGACCAACTTTTCTTCTGCATCTTTTCCAGCATAACGCATCAATGAAACAAACGTAATGCAAGGAGCCATTATAGTTTTTAAAAAATGTTATTTAATTATTTATTAAAGACTATGAATAGCTATCAATAATGAAATTTGCTTTTCATTTCTTAGGGTATTCAATAGAACATTTAGAGGTTTGGGGGCTGATTTAATGGTTATGTTAGGTGCTCATAGCCATGACTCTTCACATCTGATACTCTATGGAGATGGCAAACGTTGCTCACATCAGACTTCCCTGAAAGTTGCAAAGGATCACAGTGAAAGAAAAAGGGTTTAAAAAAATTAAGGCTTCACCATAACTGCTAAACATAAGGCAAACCTGTCATATGCTCACCAACACTTTAAGCAAACAGAAAGCCATCGTATGCTTAACACGGAATTTCCTTATTTAAAGAGGTTTTACAAATAAATTAGCCTGGCCCTTGAAATAGTAGAAATCATATATGAAACTAAACTCATCATGCAATTTAGAGAAGTCTGAGAGGAAACAGCATAATTTGCCTTAAAGCGAACAAAATGTTTAGTAAACCAGTAACAAAAAGCAATATAATTATTCATCTGTTGTTCTACAGAATTCAACTAAAAAGCACATGTATTTCTATGTTCAGAGTTCGGATATAATCTAAACCAAGAGTCTTATACAAGCAAAATTATATCTTCTGTAAAAAAACCCCACAAAACAACAAAACCCCCAAGCTTTATATTCCTAATTAACTCTGCTTCACAGCAGTAAACTAAAGAAGATGGGAAACAAAGCAGAATTCATAGGTAAGAATCTATTTATCTGTCCTTAAAAATGTCTTAGACTCCTACTTAAAGTAGGAAGCTTTTAGGAAGAAGAGTGTTTGAAAGCATGAAGTCCTCCTCACCCTTATCACCAACTCAGTCGGTGGCTTGGAACAGTTCATGAAATTGTGTTTTCTACAAAATGTAGATACGCACTTGGCTCATTGGTGGCTCCTATCAGTTAGAACTATGCACCTGCAGTGCAAAGATCTCTTCTTCAATACAGCTCCTAGTACAACTGTTGCAAGAAGTGGACTAGCCCATGGTGTGGCACAGCACTGGGGTGTTCCAGCTGCACAGCCACGGGAGCAGAGGAACGCCAACCTCCCACAGCAGCTGAGGTTCACAGCCCTTCCCAAAACAGGTACTGTACTTGCCACAAGCAGACCACTGTTATATAATGCACCAAACTTGGCATAACTTGGTACAACCATTGTCTGGTAAAAACATTGTCACATGAGAATAAAGTTGTGAAGTTCAGCAAGTATCATATGAATTATTACAACTTATTTATCTTCTGGTTACAAGCTGTCTTTTACTTACTAATTTCTAAAAACTACTAGTCCTTTCAAAAACTTCTGCACTTTATTTTTTTGAAAACACCTTGGTCTCGAAATCTTTGTTGGTACCGAACATTTGCAGATGCCATTTGCAGGATTAATCCAGTTAAATATGCATGGTATTTAAGACCAACAAAATTGCAACATGTACTATTTATCTACGTAAAAAAAAAAAAAAAAGGCTGTTAGGATCATCTAGCTAGGATTTTAACTCATGACATCTAAATATGGCCACTGGCAGATTCAAACTGATGCTGTCCAATAAAGGTTCAATTTTGCTATTACTTATATTGATGTTTTCTACTGAAATACAAATTTAGATCCATACCAGTCAAAATAAGGAACACCGAGTCAAACTCTAACCACACTCCTAATTAAAATGGACCAAACTGTGAATCCTTCCTCTGTATTTAGCTCTTGATAAACTTCTGGTTAGGGACCATATACAGAATTCCAGAAAGATTCAAGTCCATTCCTTCCTGAGGTAAGTAGTAGCTCTTCTAACACTCTGCAAGCACAATTGCAGCGGCTCCAAGTTCTGCCCATAAAGGACCCATATGTTAGTCTGTTCAGAGGGATATTTATTTTGGGGTAAATGGAAGCTCAAAAGTCATATTGTTCTTCTTACTATTAGCTTCTGCAGCATGTGAAAACATTAAACATATTAGCAAGGGTATCTTTCTAATCTCTCTGTATCCAGTTTGGTACTGCTGACATGAAACTCTTCAGAATTATTATTAAACATAAACTAAACCTGTTCCTCTAAACCAAGCATTTTTGAACTTCAGTCAGTGCCCCTCAAACAAATAAGCGGTTTTGAAAATTATTTCCAGGGCAATGCCTGTTGCCATAGTGATGACATTAAGTGAAAAGGACGAAAAATATAGAGGGTGATAAACTGCATGATTGGATGACACACTTGACTTCCAGGTCTGTGTTCAAATGCGGCATACATGCCAAGATTTTTTATGAAAGACAAAATTAAAATGTATCACTATCAAGCTGTAACTGACAAGGTATTGTGTGGTGGCTGTTAACATAATGCTCCATATATTTATTGTTTGTCATTTTTCTGGCCCTGATAAAGGTCTTTTAGAGCTGTAAATCATACCATTAAATCTGCCACTAGAAACAGAGGCTGTTTGGAGGATGAAAAGAAAAGAAAACACGGAACTGAATCACTACTTACAGGTTTCGGCTTCATGACAGACCTTAACTATCACATCAGAGATGACATTTATTCTTCGAATTTGGCACATTTTCAAAAGTTAGACTGTTGCCTTATGACCTAACTTGAGAAAAAATTCTCTTGAAGACTACGCTGTTTACCACAGCAATGTATTGTACAAACACAATACACAGTTAAGTACATACAGCTCAAGACATTCTGATGTTATTCACAGGTTTAAAAATATTGATTCACTCTCAACAAATATTCTTATTTACAAAATTTTCCTTCTCTCCACATCTTGCTTATGAAGGGGCTACTATATTATTGTAATGATCTTGATTGGTATTAGCTGTAATTAAATGCAGTAAAGCATCTGCTTAGGTTCCTGCATGAATACTTTGATCAACACCTTCCAAACACAGGCTTTGAGATACCTAAAACTGACAACCAACAAGAACAATACAACATTACACAAAACTTGATAGAGATCTGACGGGCAAAATATGATCTATGGCACACAGAGGAGAATACCTTCTTAATACTGTCAATATGGAAACTGTCTTACTAATTGAGACCACAATCCATGTCACCCAGGCACAACATCCTGTCTCAACACTGGCCTGTAGCAAACGATAGAAGTAAACAAAACGACAACACCACCCACCTCCACCCATATAAAACAAGTACAAAGCGATCATTCCGCTTCAAGAAAGATAAACTCTATACAGATTCTCAGAATCCGTCACGGTAACTTTTTAAGACATGCTTCAGAATTTGGGACTAAGAAAAGAGACTACAACAGTGGCCCATTAAATTGCAATTTTGTCTACACAGGACTTCAGTTAAACTAACCACTGAAATATTACTGGACTTCACACAACTGTATTTGAAAGAAGGCACATCAGCAGAAAGGCAGACCTGGAGAATAGCCAAAGACCATTCAAGTCCCTGGTATAAGCAATAGCATCAAAAAGATGGCTATGCTTAGAACCAGCTCACCAAAGGAGACACGTCTGCAGGCAGGAGACAGTTAAGAGTCCTCTTACACATGGGAAAGATGTCGCACATCTTTTACCCATCCAAAATGGCCCCTTTTAAAAACATGTATCTTTAAAATTCTTGCTGAGATTATAGTTGTTACCACTCTATCCCGTTAAAATTTCACTATGCATTTCATGTGATTTGAAAGAAAAGCACAATATAAATGCAATGCACAGAGCAAGACCACAGAGAAGCACAAGACAAAGATGAAGCATAGTGTCTGTGTATAATACACACTTCATACTAACTAGAAACTAAATACAAAATCAATTCATGTAATTCTGCCTATAACTCATTCAGAGAGCTCCACAGAAAGTTACTGCTAAAATCCCAGTTCTACTCTTGCTGAAAACAAAATGGGTAGTTAACACCTTGTCAGTTATGCATAATTTAACTAAGATGATGCCTTCCATATTGTACATACTGCCAAAATGCTGCACGGCAATAACAAGAACGGCTGCAGGCATAGTAGGATAGACAGCTGTGTGTTTAGTGATCAGAAACTTTTTGAACGTCTGACTGTAACTAGGTACACTCTAAGGCCTACTCTTATTAATGAAACTTTATACATTTTTTATAGGATTTTTCAGTTCAAATTAAACAAATCAACAGCCTCTACAGCATGCAACAACCTGCTTTTATCCCCCTTGTTAATCAATAATCTTCAGCAAATAAGCAGAAAAGAAGGTCTAAACTACATAATTCAGAGTATCTCAGGTTCATTTGTTTGCACACAAAATTGAATGTTCATATTTCATTCAACATTCTGTTTAGAGAAAACTATTTTCTTCATAGTATAATATTCAATAGTTTTCAATAAATTGGTGAAATATGATCACTCAATCACCTGCATTTTCTTTACTTTCCCAGGTTATTAGAAAGGATCTTCTTTTCTGTTAGTCCTTAAAATTCTTCTGGAATATAATCCTAGAGTCAGATTAAGTGTAATTAATACCAAGTTTTTATTTTTAAACACAAGCAACATGGGAAAAACACAGCTATTAAAACATTTCTGCTGGTGTTTGTATGTATCAGATTTTTTTCCCAGAATTATTTTCCTGTTTTACTGAAGAAAAAGAGTTACTGTTTACTGCAAAAGTAAGACATACATGAGAGCTGTGCATAGCAAAGTGTGGAGGGAAATATAGTACTAAAAATACACCTCAAATCTCTTGAGAAAATTGAATTTGTATGGAAGATTAGACAATTTAAAGATCAACGTACCTAAAGAAAGGCACATTGCAACAACTCTATCTCAGCAGTGATACATAGGCACCATGAAGATTCTGCTATGTCACTTATCTAGCCATTTATTCTGAACATTATTATAATGCTTATTCTATAGAACAGCAGGTACTTCACAGTACTTTATCACTAAAATTGAAGACAAGGACTGAACTAGTCAAAGGTAAAATCTCTTACAAATGCAAAGTCTAGAGAGAAGAAACTCTCTTTCAGGAAACGGAGCTTCCCTCTCTCACTTGTTAAAGGTGACACTGATACCACATTCTGGTACCCTTATACATTTTATAAGGTGATATAGCTGAAAGATGCACTGGAAGATTTTAATGTAAGTGACATGCTCATTTACTTCAAGAAGTTGATAATCAGTAATCAATGATGTAAAGGAAAAAAATGCAAACGATCACTGGAATGAAATAATCCTGACCCAGATGTGTCATCCAACTGACTCATCAACAGAATACGTTCCTATCATGTAGCTAGAGAATTTACATATTTATTTACTGTTTTAAGACAAATGCTAGTGTGAGTGAAATTCAGTTCTCAAAAAGTCTAGGCAAAAGATTTATGTACATCCTGAGCTGCACCTAAACTCTCATCTTGAAATAAATTACTGCAAATGAAATTAATTTTAACTAACCTTTTAAACCACATATAAAAGTAATAATAATTAAAATTGTAAATAAGCTTCCTTTGCTGTAGATCTGAAAGGGGTCAATAATTCTCAAACAGCTTCTGAAATCTCGCCTCTTTTGTAGTCTAATTGGTTACATCAGTAAATTGCTGGGTGAGTGCTTTAAAAGGATGCAGAACAGGAATAGAAATATAGCTTTATGGGAAGTGAGGTGTGAGGCCATTAAATGCATTCACTACATCAGAATGTTTTTAATTCTACTGACCAATTAACTAAAAGGCATCTTGGAGCAAGTAAATACAATAGTCCTGTTGCTGACTGTAATAATAGATATGGCCGATGTGATAAAATGTGAACATTAATTGTTTGTTAATTTGATTAAAATATTTCTTTAGTGACAAATTCTTGAATGCTTCTCCAAACCCCATTAGAGAAAAGAAGAATGAGCAGACCAGTCCAAAACAGAGCAATCAATATCAAGTTTTAAAATCCCAGTCAAGCCAAATTAGTAGATTTATTTCAAGGAAAATGACATTGTTGACCTTACTGCCTATTTCTGAACAAAAGGATTCTCTACTTTGGATTCTATGTGACCTTATTTCCTACTAAAACTACAAATTATACTAACTTAGACTCTTTATTTAAATCTCAGAAATTCCAGAGCTTGCCTACAATTGATGCCATGCACTGGGTCTATCAAAATCACTGTAAGCATGTTTAACTTGGCTGAAATAGCTACCTTGTTTATGCCTACTTTAAAAAGCATTTCTTGCCACTAATTAAACTTCCTACAGTCTAAGTTGCTAATTTAACTATGTGAATTAATTAGATCTCAGGTCTACTCCGAAATTCCTTTAATACCACTTCCTCTCCCTTCAGTTCCTCCACATGGAAGAAAAAAGAATACGTACTTTCCTTTATTGAGCAGTCTGAGATCTATTACAAGAAAACGCTACATAAGAGCTATATATATTCAGAAATAAAAATCAGCTTTAGTGATTAAATAAAACGCTCGGTAAAGTAAGGTTAAGACATTTGTGGTAGTTTTAAAAAACAGAAACAGCAAAACAGCACATTTGGGATATGTAAACATCAAATTCAGAGTATAAATGAAGCATAACAAGCTTCCAAAGATGCTTATGGAATAGAGACTAAGCCTAGTTTACATAACATCAACTGCCTAGCTAGTTTGTTTTTAAGATGAGAATTAACTCAGGAATTTGACTGAACAAACAGCAAGGGATTCCCTTCAGAGATGAACTATGAAATAATTCGGTTTCCATTGTTCAATAATCTAAATCTGGCTGCTGTGTTATTGATCAGCATGAGGCATGGTTGGATAAACCCGAGATGGATCAATGTCAAACACCAAATCTGACAACTCCAACATTTGTGATACTAATCTGATATGGTCAAAAAATTTAACTTTAAACTTTTAACCTCACTACACCAGCAGTCATAGTGTTCTGGCTCTGCTATTTCATAGTTATTTGTACAAGTGAATAAATATTTGTTGTCCTATGTATACATGAAACTGGTGACTTACAGCCTTAAACTAGAAATTGATCACATATGCTCTTAACTGAGTTTGTAGTTGTTATTAATACAGGTCATCTTCATAATGAAAACCATTCATTTGAATTTATACATGAACAGTGAGTGTGTTGCTTTTAGGGTCTGAGCACTTCAACAAAACATTTCTCCAAAATTGACTGAATGAATAGACCTTGATTAACTCATGTTAAACTACCATTAATGTTGCCAAGGCATAAGGAACATCTTCTTAATCTCTTTATCTAAAAGACACAAAGTGAGAGAGAGATGTAGGAAAATGTGAGAGAAAAGAAAATAAAAGGAAAGTTAATTCATCGCTTTCTATTATCATATTTATTTGTGCTTTCTCTATTGACATGATATAGTTTATTAGAGGTTTACTACTTTTTGAGCTACTCCACTAACAGGGATTTCCCCCCTCCCCCTTTCTTCATAGAAAGACTACCAGAACTCCTAGCTTGTGGTTTGAGGAACTATATGACAATTGGTTCAAATCAGCCCAACAGAATAGCCTAAAGCTGTAGAAAAGCAGACTGCTTAGAGCAGCCTGCCTCTTTTTAATATTTTAAATGCTGATGACCATAGAATATTGAGCAGATACCACCTCTATATTCTCAGCCAATATAAACCCAACTTGAAACAGGACATGCAATAGGCCAAAATAAACTTATTTTTTAAAGTGTGATACATGGCTGTCCTAATTCTCATATAAGTGAATTTTAACAACAAAATCATTATTTACACTGATGATCAGGTATGACACAAGTGTAAGGAAGTATAGTGTCTTCACTTCATACAGTATTTTATGCAAGATCTGGTATACGTTTATAAACACGAAAGTTTTAACTTATGAAAATGTTCCCATGGAATTTTAATAGAGCTCTTTACTTTGTAAAAACTTTCCAGAATTTGTAGTATAGATGGAAGGGCAGAAAAGGTACCTGAGAAAACTGATTTTTACACTTGTAAAAAACAGATTAATATAAATTTCAAAATCATAGTGATGAAAGAAGTGGTTATTAATGTCCTGTTCCATTTCTATAACTATCACATTTTGTAAAAAAGACTGGTTTTGTCTGAAAATTATAAAGTATCTGTAGTACAGAAAATTACATTCTGGCAGATTCTTAGTAATGGTCCTGTAGGTGGTCCACAATAATTTCCCAAATAACACTCACGGATCTGAGTTTGAGAGCAAGGCAGCATGCTTCTCAGTTTTATCAAAATTTGAAAATTTAAGGATACCTTGGAAAGTAACAATATATCTGCAGCCAAACGTGAGCCAAATGGTATGTAAACCACTATAAATAGCCCTCTGGTAATTCAAGAGCTAGATAATATGGAAAAAGAAGGATGGTTACAGAAAGGAAAACCTCAGGGCTGTCTTGAGAATATTTTCTCTCTTTTTTCATCGCAGCATGCCATCAACTCTAATAGACATTCCTGGCAGCAGTGAAAGATCATAAACACGTATTAGTCTGAGTAGTCTAAGTATTTAAAAGACTACAGTTATTCACAAAGCACGCATCTTGAGGTACAAAGAAAGAAAATAAGGAGAATGCCTAGAAACCAAAATTGAAAATATTCTGTGTATGAGAGCTTTGAAACTAACATCCTCCTGGTTTATGATACATTTGACTCCTCAAAAATAGCAGAATGGAACCAATTCGCCTTGACTTACAGAATTGTAGGTAGAAACCTACATGTATTACTAATCGCTAAAAACTGGCTTCTTTGCTATTGCTATTACATGTATACATGCAAAAAACAACACACGAATATAGCTATATACATATATCTGAAGAAGAATCTATTCTCTTGAACTAGAAAAGAATATATTAACTTATGTCTGTATTAATTTGTCTTAGTTCACATTGTTTGATTGCAAGATGTCAAATAAAATGTTATGGTCAGAACATTGGAGGGGGTTTTTTGTTTTTTTTGTTTTTTTTTTTTTTTTTTTTTTTTTGATAGATTTCACCATACTTAAGTCCTACAAGGGAACATATTATGGTCATGTCTAAAGACAGTATAAATTTAGGAACCTCTAAAGCTAATGAAAGAACAATTGCAATTCTGTTTCTTAGAACAAGTTATAACACACTGCAACATTCTGTGGGACTAAGTAACAAGACGTACTAAATATTACATAGAAATGTTTTTAAACTGAAATAACAAACTGTACTCACTGCCTGCTTAGTTATGCTTAGGTTCAGCTATACGTCTCCTGCTGTCAATAGGAACAATACACATTTAGTTTTCTTCAGAAGAGCGGAAAAATTATACATTTGAAGGAAATGTACTGGACCACCACTAGCTTTTGAATTGGAGAGGTCTTTGGCCATCAAAATCATTAAAGAGTAATGTTAAAGCCTGCTGGAGACTGTAACTTTCGGGGCTACTTTCTGTCTCATATCAAACACAGATAAGTGGTCCCCTGTAATTTTTATGACTACGGTGTCAAAAGTCTTCCATCCAAATCGCAATAAATATTGTGATGAAGTCTGGAAGCAAGGCCATTTGTACTTGCTCGGGGCTGAGAATTAAGATAGCCTGTTTCTAGTTAGACAGTCATTAGAAAGATCTAACATCCATGGTAAATTGTTTCCTGTTCTGAGTACTTAAAACTAGTTTTAGTAAAATTGACTTCCTGAACATTTTCTTACATCTTCTACAATATATGAATTTGAAATTTAAGGGTTTTTTTAATGGTGGGTTCTTCACAGACTATGCCCTAAGTAAGTATGCTTACTTCAAATGAATTAAGAGCTGCATCCTGCAGGTAGCTCTCTGTACTCACATATTTTTATGTTGATCCAAAGCCCGTTATATTAATATACAGCACAATGCACAAACATGTTGCTAAAGACTGGGGAAACAAAATGTGATACATCCTCCTTTACTTTCTCTAAATACCACTGGTGCACATTTATCCCCCCCCCCCCCTTTAATTTCACTCATTATTTCAATACACAGAGATAAATTAACATTATGTTCTTTAAAAATATTTTGGATTTGGCTCAAAGGGATTTACAGATGCATTTTCATTAAGCTTTTCATCCTAGGATCTCTGCCTATGAATTACTATAAAACTTTTAGCTTAAACATTAACAAAAAATGTGAAAATCAGCTATATCTAATATAATTGATTCAGAATTCAAACATACACAGTTTCCATAATACTATGTTAATTCTTCTGAAAGATAAACCATGGCAATTATTTTCAATTAACTACTCTTCTTATTACTTTACAAAAAAATATAAAACGAGATTAGTTTAGAATATAGTCACAAAGAATAAAACTCTCTATATTAAAAAGTATATTATAATTATTTGCAGACAAATTTAGAGTCTTTGCTATTCAGGTTGGTCAGACTGGCCAAATCAAATGAGTGACTTTGGAAAAAGATTGCAAGACACTGTGTAGGTAGCATACAAGTATTTTGATACCTAACTCTCACTAAGTGCCTATGAAATCCCATTAAGACAGATTCTGAGAAACTGTTTTGTGTAGGTATGCACAGAACTATTTAAGAACACAGAAGCAGACACATGATTGCAAGCAGCACCTACAGGCAGGAGTTAGATGTCTAAACACATTTGTGGATCTGCACCTAGGGGTCTACTCGGAGTAAAAGATGCTAATCAAAATAAGACGTTATTAGAGTATTCTAAGGTATTTTATGCTAAAAAACACTTATTTTAGGTAAAAATATCTTGATTTGGAGAAATTATAGTGAAAAGTGGACAATTCTAGTAAACTTTGAGGTATTTATTAGTCTAACTTTTTTTTTCCTGTTCTACAATGCAAGGTTTGCTCATACTTTCCCATAAATTGCATATTTAGACTGCAAATTTCTGTTTTGTGAGTGCCATCTGATATTTCTGAACTTGACCTTTCACATTTTGCAATATAGCAACGCTTTCACCTGTTTACTTGCCTATGAAAAAATATCAAATAAGTTAGATCTCAGTAAACTAAATAATTTAAGACACCTACAGTGATATATTTCGAGGGTTGTTCCAACAGCTCCCCTGGTCATCCCCAAATTCCTAAAATAATCTGTACCAGCTTTCTGCAACATAAATCTTAACAGAATATTTCATGTACGTTAACTCAGAAAATCTTAACGTGAGCTTTTCATTCATATTCTCTGAACATACTGGTGGACCATGCATTCAGTTCTGGACTTTGCATTCACGCATATAGTACTCGTCCAATATAGTGGAAAAAAAAGTAGTAAATAGACCTCACTACTTCTACTTCTGTATTCATTCAACTAAAGATAGTGCATTTAAATCTATATTTGATAGAATAAATAATCCTTTTTGTGGTCCTTTACAAAAGCCATGAATTATTAATTTCTGCCGTTGTATTCACTGAACAACTGTAATTGCAAGTAAATGCTGAAGTTAATGAAAAAATTAAGGAAAAGGTTTCTTTATAAGAATTAACGAAACATTTCCACAAAATCTTTTCATATACCAATAATGTCTCATAATTCTTTATGAAGCTGCATCTCCATCTGCAAATCTCAATAATAATAAAAAATGAACACTCATCTATGAAAGTCTTTGGGTGCTACTTAAAATGTGAACATTGGTTCCGATAGGCACTTGGGAACATTCTTCACTAAACATGAATAGTTCATTGATGTCACTTTCACTTTACTCTCCATCTCTAACATTTATCAGCAGATTGGCATATACTTGGGCTTGTGTAGTTACTTGTTTCTTTTTAGGTTTGGGGTGTGGTGGGGTCTGTTTGTTTCTTTGGGGGGTTTTGGAGGGGTTTTTTTGTTTGGTTTTGTTTTTTCTTTTAATTACTGAAATTACTGGTAAGATTTTCATCTAGACTGTAAGATGGATGAAGAGTCCCTTTTCACTGACAGTTGACAACATACATGAAAGTTCTACAAGCACATCTGCAGCAGCTCTTCCTTGACAGCCTTCTGACAGCTGAGGCTGTGATGGTGGCCAACAAAAACTGAAACACTTCAATGCATGAAAATTTTTACCACGACATCCAAAAATTTGGACTCTAAGTCATACTCCACTACCAGTAAGAATCACCTTCCCTCTTTCCAACGTTTCTGTCTCTATAGAATAGTTGAAGCATTCTGACCAGCTGATCTGCTCTGCCAAAGCACCTTTGTGAAATTCAAATAACATAGTCTTACTTTGAATAAAACTGACCTGTTATTCAGGAAGGGTTTTTTCTATGTAACTATGAATGGATTCACAGTATGTGAAGAGAACCCCTTCATTTTTATTGTTAGTGGTACCTTTTCAAATATTCCTTGAAGTATGTTAGCCTCTTCTTCTCCCCATATATATCTTTAAAATAAGAGATATGTATCATCCAGTACAGTACTACAGAAATTTCTTCTTCAGAACCTTCTAAAAAAGCTGTTTTATCTTAGTTTGAGGTCTCTACATACAAAGCAGAAAAACACATGAACTGTGGCATCAGCACTCTCCCATTCTGTAATTTCATACGTGCAAAACATAATTACAAAAAAGTAACAGCTATGAATGTGCAGGATCATAGCTAAATTCTTCAGAGTTGTGGATATTAAAATACTGTGTTATATATACTTACTTTGAGAAATACCTATATGTCTTATAGATATGTCCATCTGTATTGATAGACATATTTTGTGTACTTACATATTAATAAAACCTAGTAAATTACTAATGGTGACAGCAAGGAGCTTGAATATTAGTCTGCTTGAAAGTACATAAATTGCCCAGGCAAAAATCTTCTACTAGAACTATGAAAAATATAACAACTTCCCCTTCAAATTGTTTCCAATTATGCAACTGAAAAGGGATTGGTTTAATCTGAATAAAGGAAATATATACCCTACATATATATAACTGTATATATATATATATAACTGCGTATATATATATATACACACAAATAACTGTAAACAGTGCCCTCATTTTAGTTCATGATTCTGTGGATTGTATTTTAGGATCTTTTCCGTTTTTGCCTCATGCAATCACATCAGCTCCCATTAACAAATAGGGAGATGCCTTGACAAACTTGCAAAGAACTGTCTCCTGCTATCATAGTTATTTTGGGTTGAATACTACAAAAATATTATTCAATTGCTTCAAAAAATGTGTGTTGTAAAAGATTAAGTAAATAGGCAACTTTCCTACAAGTCTCGTGTCTAAACCAAGTTTAATCCATCCCTGACAAATCAGCTTTATTCAACAATACTTTGCTATTACACTTCAGGTTATCATAAATCCTTCTAAAATACGTCAACCATTTGTTGGTACTTGAATCATGGAGAAGACACCACAGATTAAATAACTACCAATAAAAATTATGCTTCTTGCTTCTGGTTTGTGCAGAAGACAGGTTTACAGCCATTCTAGTGAATGCTGGTTTAAAGGCAGGAGTGTCTCTCCAGACACTCTCCCAGAGAAGCAGCAAATGAAGGCGAGATTTCGTTAGGCCAGCAAAGAGGAGAGACAAAATGTTCCATGTGGAGGAAAGCATTTCTATACGCTTTCAATACACTGCATTTTATTCTTAGTTGCAGAAGGGATTCTTCCCGGCTTCTGAATAGGAAGACAGTGTACACAGAATTCCACCTAAGCAGAGATGTAAGACTGCAGCAACAACAACAAATTTTATATCCAAAAAGTGATCTTATACAGACAGGTAACTGGTATAACTGCTTTCCTATGTGCCTGTCACTTTCTAAGAGGACAAAGATAACTTTTCAAGAAGAGCTATTAGGGCAACAAGTTATCCCATTAGTTATTATACTTACTATTAGCCCTTGAGAGAGGCAGAAACTACACAGCTTTTAGTAACACTGACAGAAGTGACATTTTCCCCTCAACCTTGATTTCCACATCTCTAAGAGCTTGAATAAATTTCACTTCAGAAAGAAAGCACTTAAAAAACTTTAATTAAAGTCAGATTTAACATGTTTCTCTTTCAGCTTCCCATTTATCTGATCATGGGGTTTACATTTGATTATTGATAAATGTAATCATGCAAACCATCTTAATCCATCCTGGCATTACCTAAGCAATCACATATTGAGAGGGAAAGCCCCTAACTGCTAACTATTAACAAAAACTGCTTATTGTCCCTGTCTCCCCACTCCTGTCTTCCTTTAGATAGAAAGACTGAATAATCTATTAGCATTTTTTGACGTCAAAATTTATAAGGAACCAACATGGAATAGCGGTAGTAAGGACCAATTCTTCAGGATTCCAATGAAGCACTTGGACAGCAAACATTGACACCCACGAAACGAACAGGAGTAAACTCACTGTCTCAGCAGTGAGCCCGTTCTGTGCTGTCAATGCATAAGGTCTAAGGACAACTAGGATTTAAAACTACCTAGGACTCCATCGAATATGAGAACACTTCTTTCATGCTATGTTATGTTTGAAGCTTTTTAGAGTTTCACTGGATGTTTTCATGTCTAACTGCAACAAATCAAATTAAAGGTAGTTCCATGAGAACACTTGCACTGAATCAGATCAGACATCCGTCACTTGATATGCTGTCTCTAACAGTGATCACGGGGAAAGGTGTACAAACAAGGCAAGCACACATGATAACTCCTCTTTTATTCTTGCAACACACATCCTCAAAGGGTAATTAGCTTAATCTTCCCCAGACACATGGAGGTTATAGTGAATCCTGCTAAAGTAACCCTGCTATAGTGAATTCCCTGCTAAAGTAACCCTGCTCCTGTAATCAGCCAAATCTAGGGAAACTGGCAAGTGTTAACTGGGTCCAGTCTAATCTTAGTTTAATCAGATAACAATCCTAACAAAATTTGTCACAAAACTTTCTCACAACTCAATGGAGATTAATGAAATAGGTCACAAAAAGCAAAATATGCACTTCCTCTTCAAAATTTTTTATTTTCATAAGGGTTAGTTCAAAGAAATGGAAAATTCCCATGTACTACTTTTTTCCTTCCTGATCCCTCTCAATTCTTGCACACTTTTAGCCGTTGCTGAACTGGACTTTTCAAAACATTATGAAAAGGGTGCAGTCTTCATATTTGCAGCTTGTCTACAAACAAAAGCTATCATGAACGCCAGAATTTAAAAGGGTTTAGCAAAACAGATAAGTTTGTTTGGAAGTCTATCAAAAAACAAAGGCTGAATGGGTCTGATCATGAAAACAGGATTAAGAACTATACTTGGACGTAATCTAAGTAAATGAGCACTAACTCACAAAGGTATTTTTCTGCTTAGAAAGGCTACATTTCTGTTTAGAAAGTCTACCCTGAAAGTTACTTTAAACATCCATTATAAAATCCAAGCACCTAATAGATTCTGTACAGAAACAAGAATTTCCTCATCTATGAGCAGCTTCCAACTGAAGTAAATCTCTGCTTTAAAACTTCTATAGCTCTTATAACACTGTTTGCTTGAATACAAATACTTAAATAAAAATTAATTAAATATAAATTAATAAAATATAAATTAATAAAATAAATTAAATAAAAATAATCAAGTAGAAATTTTATCTTGTATTTACATGTCATCAACAGGCATCATTGCTGTTATAACTCAAGGACAATCAATGCTATACTATTGTAATTTATAAAAAGTGAGTCAATAGGCACAAACTTTTAATATAAGCCTAATTATGAGTGTCTCTTTGCATGAAACTAGAGATATTGAAAATGTTGACATTGGAGATGTGCCCTTGAACCAAAAGCCAAGTATAAGTCAATAATCTATTATGATTTTCATTTTGCAGAAGTAGTGCCATTATTTCAAAAGGTCTCAAAAATCAATTTAGCATTTAGTATATCTGTGTAATAATGACATCCTAATTAAAAATCTCAATCTGAGTAGCACAAAGGATAATGTTTAATCTCTAATCAATGAGCACTGAGAGAAGAAGTTATAGGTGCAATAACCTTTCTTAATGAGGTCTACTGGTTTTTCAGAGATTACATATACCTTCATATTTCTGATAGCTGCTTTTACACTCCGAAAAGATAGGCACACAGACTTTCTCCAACTAAAATCATTAAATATGATTACAAATTATTTAGAGAAAATTAATGAAGAAAAAGATACCTTTGGCTTATTATGGATTAAGCTGCTATTAAGGTACATAGGGACCTTGACTGGTAATTTTTTAATGCCCAAGACCTCCAAACAGACAAGCCACCTCAAAGTTAACATGATTACTTATATGTCCCTACACCCCTGTCAAGTTATTTATAGGATGAAACGTATATGAGATTCTTTCCAGTTGTCAGTAGGGGTGGCATCATATTTGAGAATTATTTCTCAATTTTTTAAAAATAATCCTTTCATTTCCCAAGCACCCTTATTAATCTGAGACTGTAGATTCTGAATAGCTATGGAAAAAATAAATTCTGCATAAAATACTTCACAAGGCAATGAATACATTTCTTTACAAGTGTTCATCAGTGCATTGGATAGCTGCTCAATTACCTGTGTGTCAAATGATTATCTAAGAGCTCATTTTCATCTCCATTACCCTTCCCCCACCTCATACTCCAGTTATCTATGCTACTGAAGTGTTAACACATCATCGAACCTGCTATTTCTTCAGTTAATTTCCCACTAAGAGGTGCCGGAGTAACAGATGTCATGATTATTCAATTATGATGCTCATTTCGCATTCATTCTTTCAAGGATATGTATAAGCTGGGCTCACTGGACAGTAATTTCAGGAGCAGTGAAATCTTGTACCACTACAGCCTGCTGTAGTCCTCCTGTGTGAGCAAATGAAGTCTAATACATAAGACTGTCGCAAGAGGTCTGTCAACTGTTCGTCTTATAAATGCTCAGATTGGTTCAAACACAGAAAATTTCAGTGTATGGTCACATATTCTGTTCTGTGGCTTTCTGTTACTTTGTAAAAGTGTGCTGATCACTGCATCAAGCATAATTTTTTGAAAATAATTTAAAAACCCAATAAAAACCAAGAGTTGCAGTGTAGTCTGTTTTGAACGTTATTAACAAACTTTATTAGTGGGTTGCTTAGAGGCTCATAGCATCGTCCATACAAGCTGAAAGACCAGTCACAATAAACTCTCCATACAACTGAAAGGGCAAAAAATTGTTCCCAACAGTTTAAAATTACTTTAAAACAGACCTATGCTATTGAACACAGCAGTAAAACAGTAACACAATTCATGAGGGCTCACAGAGCCCTACAACTGAGAATAGACTTTCACGCTATATTCCCATGGTACTACAGCACAACTTTTCACTAGAGTTGCATGGAGATATACATGTGGAGATAGCAGAAGAAAAAAAAAAAAAGAGAGATAACCATTTGGCATACGACCTTTTCTGCACCGAACACCGAGAAAGATGCAATAGCGTTTACAAACCTCTGTGAACTTTCGGAGAAAAATAAAAACATGCTTATTGCAGTATGCAAAATATAGCTACACAGTAATCTTTCTAAGCAAAACAAACACACAAAAAACTCACTTTGTAACAATGCACATTTTAAATTAATTGTAGCACTGACCTGCATATTTAATTTTCTGCTTTACATGTATACCGAACCCCTGACCCTAACCTCAAGGTCACTGAAAATCTTAGACATTTTAGGATTTTTTCATTAATGTTCTAAAACATGGGAAGTCTTATGCAGTAAACAAAAGGAATAAGGGATTTGTTATAGAAAAGGAAAGCAACATCAGTCGCCAAGACTGCAGACGCAAAAGGATGCCAAATAGACCAAAAGCTACTAGTTGAGGTTTGGAATAGATCTTCTCCCTCCTTCTTTCCCCTCTACCAATCTGGGACACTAGAACTATTCTCAATATGCGCATACATACGAATTGTGTCTTGTTCTTATTTTCTAAAATACTGATTAACTTCTACATGCAAGAACCTTTTATGCATCAGAAATGACTTTTTATACACTATACCCTCAGGGTGTAGTACAGCATAATCTATACTTATGTGCTTTTCCGTGTAATGTGCTTGTAGCCAAAATGTGAGAGCAGCTATGAGAAAATTAAACAGAACAAGAGCTGCCATGTGCTCCACAATTAAAGGAAACACTAAGTGGCAGCAATGGGAATTAAACAGGACACTGTGTTATGCCAAATACCAAATGTGAAACCAAAATATCTGCCAAGCCTCCCCTATTTCTTACAATTTTTCCATATTTAGGTAAATTCATATAATTATGTACCCTGCAGTGGTAATGGGACTGTGCTTTAGTCCTTTAGCAGCATATGCTGCTGGCACAAATATCCTCTTTGAGGAGAAAAATCCCAACTTGGCCAAGATTACATATGTTGATTTTATATTGGCATTCTGACTGTGCCTAACAGCTGGTCCTACATGTAATGAAACTGTGTTGGATTTATTCAGTTAAACAACTTTGCAGACTCTTTAAGCACATGTACTTCTTCTAGCTCCCTATGCTTTTGAACCTGCTTTGGTCAGAGCACCAAGAGTTGCACTATTTTTCTTAACATGTGAAATGTATCTGTGAGCCAAATAAGAAGTATATTTAAGATTTAGTTTCTTCTTATACTCTACGACCCCAGTTTTAAACAACAGTGATCACACCCACAAACCTCTCATAACTTTCATATACGTGCTTAGCACAAGGTGTGAAATGACCATGTTCCTGCCTGGTATTTTTTCCACAATCACTAAGGTGTTCAACAGTTTTACAATTACTAAGATGTTCAAAACTTCTTCCTTCTTTTTGTGTGTGCAAAAGACACTGTGGAAAAGGCACCACTTTTTTGTTTTTTTTATAGTTGCACACTAGGTGATTTTGTTCGAAGTATTACAACACATATATGAAATATTTTCCACGACAGAGGGAATACAGATGCAGTATACCAGCCATGTTCCAAAGACAAGTCAGGCCACCTCCAGCCAGAGAAACCTAGCATTACAGCGTGTCTCCTTAGCCAAGGCAATTGTTGATATGCACAAATGCTGAAACAATCTCCATATTTCTGAGCATTTTTCATCCCTTAAAGGCATCAGCAGCTACTGAAACTGAAGACAGATTCTAAACTGCTGTCTCAGTCACAAGCAACTACATCCTGCAAACACACGAACACATCTAGAAAGCAGCAGCACAGTCATGAGGCAGAGTTTAAGTGTACTAAGAGCACATGAACTGTAGCATCACCATTATGAATAATTTGTAAAATAACAATTTATTCAAATACTCTTAGTATACATTGTCATCTATAAACAAAAAAATTTCAAATGACAAGTTCTAAATGCATAAAAATGATACTCAAGAACACAGCAATATCTCAATCTAAAATACGAGTTAATGAAACACCAATAGAAAAAGGTAGTGATAGATCCCACTTTAAAGATAGAAATCTCACTTTCCAAAAAGTTCTAGTGCTCCAATTATCTAGGAACACTGTCTTGTTTGTACACTCAGCATAAGATTTCAGGTCCTTTAAAAGAATGGGGATAGACAGCGTTATCACTGCTCAAGTAAAACAGACTGAAAAGTTTGCTAACACTTCTCAAGGGAATTTCCACTGTCTGTACAGGTGTGCCTCCATCACATATGTAGGAAAGTCTCACTTTTCTACGAAAGACGACTTCACGATAAGGTTTGAGGTCCTGCATAATGCAGACCACCTAACCTCATCATACAGGATTTTTATTAGGAGAATTTTTAATCATTAGTTTTGTTTTTTGAAAGACTAATCTTCTCGGTAGGTCCTGACTAAAGTTTGTTATACCTTGTTAGTTTCCCGTAATATATTCAGACAACACTGTTTTTCGATCTCACATTTTAGTCTCTTGAACAAATTAAGGGAAGAAACCAACACAAAAATATCATATAAATACGTATTATCCTCAGTGAGATTAAAGTGCATTAATCATTTTGCCCCATCACCACTCCATAACAGGAAAACTGAGGTGGTCCAAAGACTGACATAGCCTAGATTCACCTCCGCACCATTCAGAGCTTTGCATGATTTGGAGTTTTAAGGCAGAAGGTAAGGCAGCCTTTATTTCATGTAAGGCAGGCCCACAATTCCAAACACCTGATGTTCTTCAAAGGACAATGACATTCATAGAAATCCTATCTTCTAAAATTATTTTATGCTACAGGTTCCTCTTTATAAACACCCCAGCTATCTTTTAACTAGCTGAGCAGTTTTAGAGTATTTTATAATAGTTACAATAGCAGTGGATCATGACTGGTAGGGAACATGCAGTATTTACCAGCAGTCTGCTACAAAACTTTCAGTTTTAATAGATGACTAAAGTCTTTAAGTCCCTCCATTGAATTCATCAACCTCCAGATTAGAGATTACAGTGTATAAAATGACAGCTTCAGTGACTCAAGATACTGATCTAAGCGACTCCAGCTGATTTACAGTATGTACCTTCTCCTTAAATGTCTATCATAGTAAAAATGTACTGAAAAACACAGGTAAAGAAACCGATTTTTTTTTCCCAAGCAGATACAGAAATTAGTCTGAATTTAATTAATAAATTTATTGAATTTTTTAAAATCTATGAATCACTCAAAGCTGCAGCCTTAGCTAGTACAGCTTCTTTTATTTGATGAGTAAGGGAAAGCAAGAGTTAGTAAAGGAGTACTTTGGCTTGTTTCAGAGAAGAATAAATTTGTTTAGAAGTCTTTCAGCAATGCTTTTTAAGACAGCAAATTTGGTGTGAACTTCATTTAAGAGTACTGGACTGAGAAAATAAGACTTTGATGAAACAAGAAATGAACAAAAGTTTTGAAAGATTGATCAGAAGTATCAACAGGAGGTTTTTAACTACCTTTTTCACTAGCAAATTACACTAATGTAACATTTCTTTTAGGAGACATATGAAACAGGGTGTTTGTTCATAAAGATTTGTATATATATTTATATATTTTTTAATATATATATCTGTGTGTCTGTGCCTATATTTATATATGCAGACTACATTGTAAATGAGCAAAGTCTGTACCTTCCTAACCAGAAATGCTCACGCTCCTGATGTTTGACTGCACAGTGAAAGTACTATTACTCCTTACAGAACTACTATATTACAGCTGTGTCTAATAATACAGTAGAAAGATAATTCTTCTGTATCTAATAGTATATTACCTCATATAAGTGACAAGTGTTGCACATCTTTTATAAGAGATTCATAATTTTTTCTCACTCTCTAGACTGATTGGCTTTGAACATTTCCCCCCCCCCCCTTCCCATTTTTACGAAAGCTGCTTCTATTATTCAGCAGCAGCAGAAACATTTTTGATTTGAGTTCTGGTAGGAGCAACTATTCATCTAAATTAACATCGCATATCTACCTATACACTGCTTTCAAAGAATTTATTTGACAAAGTCTTTTAATTGTGCTAGAAATTTGGGGGTGGTGAAGGAAGCAGGCGAGAGAATTTTCACAAAACTTTTTAGCAAAACCATGAATCATATAGGGAAAACGAATGACTTTGTGAATTGTAACAATCTTACAGCACTTGAGCAAGTCAAGGCACTGATCTGTTTTGTATAAAAAATTAAAATCCAGACTATTTCAATGTTACTTTATCTTTTCCACATAAATACTGGATTCCTGTTCTTAATTTAGTTCAACAGTCTTCTCTGCGTGGCCAGGAAAAAAAAAATTCCAGATATTACCACTGGCCCTAAAATTTGATCCAATTTTTTAGTAGCAATTACTATTCCCATGACACCTAACCAAATTTAACAATTCATAGTAGCAAGGAAGCTACAGATGCTTCTCGTCATGAAAATATTAAAAACAGAAGAGATCATGGAATTTATTCATTAAGAAAATAGGCTGGCAATGAAGTTATTCAAAACTGGTTTTGGAGTTTTGGTTTAAACATGAAGAACATACAGCAATTCCACACCTATTCGAGTAACTTGCTCTTCCGTATCCATTCAGAATAGCAATGCTGGAGACAGAATTTCTATAACACTTAGCTTGTGTCCTTAACCTAAGTAACAAAACCATCATGTATTTTCACCGGTGAACAGCTAGCTGTCTGAAAAAGGACTACTCAAGGTGAAAGGTAACAGCATATCACAACCTAGTCATATCCAGTATACTGGATATATATAACCAGATTTATATGAATTTTTAAAAAGTATTCAAATACCACCCCCAACACACCCACCCTCTTTTGTAGAAAACTGAAAATAATGCAGGAAAAAAATGAGATTTTGAAAGACTGTGTGGCTTAAGCAATCAGTGCAAAGTCTTCTTCTGTTCCAAATTTATTAAAAAAAATTGAAAGTTAGTAGTTTAAATTAATCGTGTAGCTTTCCTTCACTGTTTAGCTTCAGAACTTCTGAGTTCTTAGTATTGTAGAAATTCTGTTAAAGACAATCAGTATATCTGCAGATTCACTTTTCCCAGCCAGAGTCCTGCGAACACTAAGACACCCTAACTGTTTACAGTGCAGGTAAAAAGCATCAGTTTCTAGGTGTGTCCTGATCAGTAGCCAACTTTTATACTTGGGGGGGTGTGGAATCAGACCTCAACCTTCAGTTAAGTCCTTTAACCTAGAAAATCCTCTCAGCGACATTTTGAATAGACTTCAGGTGCATGCTGATCATTCTTCTAAAATTTCGGCCAATATAACTCCACTTACAGATAAAAACACCACCAAAGTAAACTGATAACTTTTGAAAATCTTAACCAACTGTGTCATTTCAGCAAGCTTACAATTATTTTTTCAGTTTTCAGCTACATCTATATTTAAATCCACTTACTCTTTGACAGCTTGTCTTAATACATTCTTAAGTGTTCATAAAACCTATGCAAGAACATTCAAATAAGCAATATATAGTTCTGTGTATTTTTGTAGGAACCAGAAAACATACAGATACATTTTAAAATGACCATAATATTCTTAACATGATGTTTTCTTCCTTTATTACAAGCAGTGACAAAACAGCTTAATGTAGTCCCGCTGTATATAGTAGCAAAGATCACAGTGACTGCAGCAGAAGCGCAACACAGTCAAATCTTGTGAGTCTGTTAAATACCCATGCTTGAATAACAAGGTAGAACCCTATTTCACTGCTCTTACTAATGAGGTAAATTCTTTAGTGCATTGATTTTAATTAGTCCACTTGCAGAAGAAAGCCCTACATAGCATGATTAAGGGCAGCAATATAGCCCTGGGTAAGGACCAGACCTACTTTAAAGTCTAACTTAACATACAAATTGTCACTATCATAAAATCTAATTTTACATACATATATGAATGCATGTTTTACTAGGGGATTTTTTTGTTTTAATTTCAATGGTCTGCTTGAAAGTTGAAAAGACTACACCGAATGTATTATACTGAATTCTAGTGCAAAAAAATGATGCTAAATATTAACATAGGACAGACCCCTGAAATACTAATTGGAGACTGGAACATGGTTTACCAAGAAATTCATAGAAGTATTTACAACTGAAGTTTATAAGACTGCCTATAGCTGGGAGTTCAGTGATACATACAATAGGAATTATCCGCACTGAATATAAAATTAGACCTTCATTTCACTGATGCACTTAGACGAATACCTAATATTGCAATCCTTGTGACTGTGTAACCAGTACATACATATATTATTCAAAGATGCATTTAATAGGGTATGATAGCTATAGCCACATAAATTATTGAAAGGACATATCACCAGAGATTAGTTCTGTACATTAATGACTAAGCATCCCTAGAGTACATATGACCTAAAATAGATTTACACTTCTGTAGTAACTGTTATTTTGTTTGATAAATAGCAAGTATTTTTTTATGACTAACGTCATTCTGACTTTTTAGTTCTCAAATGAATTGTTTCTTCATTCTGTTCTACAAGGCTCTAATCATTCAACCTTGTAGGTGCACTTCAAAAGCTTTAAGAATCTTACATTTGATTTCTGGGAAGTATTTGCTCGTTAACATCTAACATATGTACCCTATAGGCATGATTCACACAAGTCTCTGGAATTCTAAGGAAATGATGATCAGTCACGGAAATGTGTAAAGATTCAAGAACTCTGGCAATTTTCACTTCAAATGTTGTCAGCGAGTTACTATTATAAAAGTACTTTTCTCACCATATCACTGGAAAAATGCTCTGTACAGTGCAGCTATGAGAAAAGTTGCACGTTTAATGAACTCTACCACCTGAAGGTATATTTCCTTGAAGTTGATAACCGAATCTGTCACATTCAGAGAAATGCTAATTATAGGTAAGAGATATCCAGTACGTCCTGAATAAAGTTTGCACCTTAATAGAGGAAGCGGGGTGGAGAAGAGAACAGCTAGCCAATCAGCAGACAAAACACATGCCTAAATCTTCTTGGTCCTCATTCATCACAGAAATAGTGCTTCAACAACAGCCTAAATGTCAACAATATATTTTTGTTTAATACCTTCATTGGAGACGCCAACTCGCACATCTAATAATAATGCATATGTTTAAGAAATTGATTGGTTGTTTTTCAAAAACTGAAAACTATCCCTTGAATCACTAAAAAGCCAGTAAAAATTAAAAGTAATGAGCTCATTTCAATAAAACTTTATGAGCCTGGTTTCATGCTGACAGAGTGGGTCCTGCAGGCAGTACCACTCCACCTGTCTGCCAGAAAAAGAAAAATCCTCTATTTCAAAATATTTTAAAATCTTTTAATGAGGTATTAAAATATAGCTACAACTGTATAGGTAAACTGAAAGGATTCTCTGCATCTTTGAGATCACCAATAAGTCTTTCACAGAAAAAAAGAATTTTCTGAAGAAATCAAAACTAATATCAGCTGTAATTACTACAGATAGAAAATTCTCAAGGATGTATTAATAATATGCACAATGAGTGATGTCACAATATCAACTGAATCCTCCCAAATCATCTTTGCTAAACTACCATGTGAGTACATTACAAGAAGCAAAAATAAAGCAGAAAGAAACCAAGACAAAGAATCCAACTTACATAGACTAAACAAAGAATACTTGCTCATTTTCCTCGTGATTGGACAAAGGCAGTCCTACAATGGAGAACTGCAGGAGCCTGAGCTCTAACAAAGGACTATCACATTCATAAACATCACGAACAGTTATATGCAAAATATTTGAACCACAAACAGACAATTATCTACTAACCTAAAAAACAAAATAAAGCAATAAACCACATAAAAGCAAAGGAGTAATTTTAAATCTGTGCTCCTGGAAGTATCCACCACTACAAATCCAATTATTACTTTTAACTGTTTTCCAAACAGAAAAAATGTCTGTTTATATATTGTAATGGTATGCTTTATATATAAAAATCAAACAATAGCTTTCTTAATGAGATGTTTATAACATAGTTTCATTAGCTTGAAATTGTCAATATGACACATTGGAAATTTAAAAAATAAACTACTTTGACTCAGTTTTAGGTTTAACTATCATTTAAAATATGATACATTGTGCAAATTATTGTATAAAAAGTGATCTGAATTTAGCAAACCAAATTTCTGCATTCATTTACACATGAAATCTGCAGAAAAAGAAAAATATAAATATGTGTTTTGTCAATCTAGTGTGATGAACCGCCAGTATATATTAGGAATTAGATATCCTTAATAACCAAACTCTGTGTGCATCAAGATACCATTAAACAGTTATTACTCAGTTCAAGTAGGCAGAAAAACAGAGAAGTCAAGGGTGGAGTTTCCCACAGTGATGGGGACAAGGGGACACAAGGGGACAAGATAAATTCTGTCCCCTGGATAAACTCCAGACACAAGAGATGTGCAGAGTGATAGATGTCTGCAAAGTTGAAAGATGATATAATACTTAGAGGAGCAACTTGGAGCTAGCCAGCTGTATTGAAGAAATTGGTTTTAGTGGGGCTCTGACCTATATCGCCACTTCCCACAACTTTTCTATGTCAGAACTAGAAACCCTCCAGTAATCACGAACAAAAGTTTGCAACTAAAATGTTTGTAGAAGGCATCAAACCAACACTTCAGAAACCTTAACACAAATATTTTATTACAATGGTGCTTCTTTTTTGAACCTGCTTTGTATTTCCACCACCATTGCTGCAGATACCAATGTTCAACTGGGTGTTTCACTAGTGTAAATACTGTGTGAGAAAGCTACAATATTGTTACAGCTTTTGAAAAAAAAAAAGTAAAGCATTTCAGCCATTCTCCAAAACGGTTCCCCCTCCACGCACACTCTTTACATATGAAAATGTTTATGTACAATACATACAAAATTTTTTTACAATAAAAAAAGCTCAGTCAAATAATTTTCAAAAGTTATTCAATTGAAAAGTGGGCAATATAAGAATAATTGTGACTGTGAAGGAATCCATTCACAGAGTTGTGGTGTCCTTGACTACAGTGTTACTAAGCAAAGTGTTTTTAAAAAAAAGGGGGTTAAGGCATCTGATAACTTAGCCATCTCCATTTCCAAGAATTACTTTAGATCATGAATGTAAAAGATGCTAATGTTTAGGAAACTGATGGATATAACATGTCCTTTAAAACCTGCACTGTAAATATGAGAAGGACATGGAAAAATAAGTGCTACTTTAGAAGGTATTAAAAAAAAAAAAAATCAGAAGCATAATGTAAAACTGCAGTAAGGTAGATATAATTTATATTCATGTCCTTACAGAAGTAACATATCTATTAAAAAAGTGCCTGTTGTAAAACCTTGGAGTTTTAAAGATCTTCACACTACAACCATGCTACCAACAAAAAAAAAGAAACTATTCTCAAACCAACTTGCACCTTAAAAATATTACATTCTTCATTACTTTACCTGTATTCTTTTTTTCCAGAGAGTTTTGACTACTTCTAAATTCAGAATCAGGCTTCCAACATACGGAATGTTGCAAACTGATTAATGAAACTCATATTTGCTTATATGTTCACAGTAGAAACTGCAGTAAGAGATGGATTTAACCAACTGAGGGATAATAAGGAATTGAGATTTTTGTGGTCTCTGAAAACCTGGCTATAAGTTAAGCTTCTTATTCTTCTGTGAGATAAAGCAAATACTTGAAGAGATTTAAACACAATATATTATTGAAATGTGCAAGAGATATTCAGAAAAAGTAGAGAAATATTGTAATCTCAAGTAAAATAAAACTTGATCTACCTCACTACCAAATCCATTTTTTTAGTGGGACTTTTAGTATTACACTGTTTTTCTTCTCTGTACTGTTGTTGACACTCTCAGAACCATCTTCAAAGCACCGTACTCTTTTGTGTGGTGTAAAACCAGTATGCTTCCAATTTTGCCATCAATCATCTTTAATAGCATATGCTATTAATGTAATTTTGTTATTGAAGATTCCTAAATCTATTCAGTGGTTTGCACAAGACAATTACATTTTTTGTTATGTGCATGCAGGCAATCAGATAGCATCTTTTTAAATTAGAGCAATTAAACACGGTCATTATAAATGGTAGATTATTAAAAAAAATCATGAAGTGTCAATATGCCATTCTTTAATTTAAAATAAAATGGTAACAGAATGGAGAGATGCATTTTAATTATTTAATTTCAAAAGTGTACTTGAGAAATCTGCTTTATGAAAGCTTGCTGATGTTGGGAAATGTTTTCCACAGGTTTTACAGTGCTATGGATGGTTTTACAGATATTTCCTAGCATCTTGAAAATCCACTGGAAACTCTTTCCAACACAAAAAACTCCTGTATACATTATCTAGGAAAATAATTAAGAAATACGGTCACTTTCCTGGTATGTGATTTTTTGGGGGGGTTAATCACATAAATTGAAAAAAAAAAACCCCAAAACAAAAAACAACCCCAACACAAACAGCACTGGTACAGTAAGCTCTGCTTAGTCAACATTAAACTACTTGCTATACCAATGAAAATTCAACAAATTATGCATTTTGTAGCCATAGTAAGTTAAAAAGCTACATTATTTTGACAGACCACTTATTTCTGTCTTCTTTCTTCTTGCTGTAACTGGTTACTCCCTGTCTACCTTGGCAACATCAAAAGCACTTTTTCTGGGAGGAACTTCAGCATATGCGCAATGCATACGCAGTCATACTGGTACCAAAATTAATTAAAATCGAAGTTAGTAAGTTACCATGCATTAGTGGACAGCAAACCATGCTTTCAGTCTAACTGTAACTGTAGCTGATGAGCGTCGGAAAGAATTCTAAAATTCCTGATTGTTCCTTCTTCCATGTCTTACCTAGCAGAAGCATGAGGAATCTGAATAGGTACATCTGGATCATCTCCATGTCTGATAAGTTTGAAATATGAACATGAAATATGAACTATGAAGTCTGACAGCTTTTTATGCCTCAATGTTAAAGAATTACAATGAAACATCTACAAATTTTGACATTGCAAAAATATCCTCCATAGTACAAAAGACCTATTAAAACTGCTTAAAACACGGTGCAGAATGTCAAGTATAGCACTTCACTCTATCAGTCCAAAATTTATGGCTATATCCAATAGTCACTCAGGTAGAGTTTAAGGGAAGTTATTTGTAAACATAGTGCTTTCTTACTTTTGTTCCTTAGAGTCTCCTAGAGTGCAGTAAGCTGACTGGAGTAAAAACCAGCTGGTTTTGACCTACAGATAAATTCAACATGCAGACATTAGCCTGGTATAAGTGGAGTCTGAGATGCATTCTTTACATCTTTGGTTTCAGGGAGGAGTATTTTCTGCAGGAAGTCTGCCTTACATAGTCGAATAGAAGAGTGCCAACAGATTTTCTGTAGCACCACTGGACATAGCTTAAGAAGAAATATACTAAGAAAACCATAAAACAATAAAAGAAGTTAAATGTTCAAATGTGATGTTATTTACCATGACACTGAATATGAATACGACACTGCTCTTAACTCTAAAAGAAGTACTAGCTCTGATTACTAAGAACAGTAGTTAACAGTAATAAAGATTGCCCTGCATGTTCTTTTTTGAACTTCACTATGGCTGATAAGCACAACTTGCCTGGGGTTGATATAAGCATTTTCCTTCTCCTGTCTTTATTTCCATCTCCCCCCCTCCCACCCCAAAGGCAGTCATTAAGATCCAAAGAATCTCCCTTACAGTGTCTCTCTGTGTTCTACCACTGATGCTTGAACCGTAATGCTACAGTCAAGACAAGCAGGGCTAAAGGTGTCATTATATAAACACCCTTAATGGCAAATATTATTGGCTTTACTTCACTTTCAGTGTACCTGATTTTTCTTCAGATATTGACAGAGCTCTTGTTCAGAGCTCGTACAGAATTCTGCCAAGACTGATAGTCATTAGGAATATTTCTCAGTTTCTCAGGTCTGCTTTAGGTTCAGTAAAAAACAAAGCTACCTACAGAACTGAAACCAAAACAGGCAAATTACATATAAAAAGTAGACTCTGGACAATAGTTGTTCGAAGAATCCCTTTTTAGGAATCTGTACTGCAAATACAGACATGCTAGAGAGCATATAGACATAGTCATATATCTTACTCTGCTACCGTACATTTTACAGAACTCACTATGATTTACTGCCTCATTTTTCTGTGCCATTTCTTTGAGACATCTTCTTGTGGGGAGCAAAATAAATTACTAATATAGCTTTAACAATAGTTAAAAAAAATAAAAACCCAAAATAACCTTTGCAAAGAACAAAATGAAGCATATGAAATGTTAGACTTTCATCCTCTTGTTCCGAAAGAGCTAAGCACATCTTATATCTGAGGCTAGTATAATCATTTTGAATTGTTTGTTTGGTGAAAGCAGGTAAGGAGCAGAACAGTAGTTCAGTGAAAGGACAGAAAAAAACATCTGCTCTGGGAAAATGGTGAACTTCTAAACTGCTTTCAACTGTAAAAATGAGTATATTTGAAAATTCTCAATGACATGGTGTACACAAAGTAGTTTTAGCTGGCACAAACTACACGGATAAGCAACAGTATAAGAAAAAAAATTTCTGTAGGATATCAAAAAGGGTAAGAAGAAATATCCCCTTCCATCTAAGCACCTCTCTGCACTTGGGGTGATTAATTCTCTAGATGTAGTTGTGAATATATTCTGGTAAATTTTGGTAAGTATTGTTTAATCCATTTCACGGATGATGTCAACTATACCTGACCATATTAGCCACAAGTCTAATACAGACTTGTTTCTACCTGTCACTGCAGATCTCCAGTCCTATTTTCAGAACAAAATTTATCAGAGATAAATATTCAGTACAATTAGCTTTTTCTGCATTGCTTAATTTGAGATATCAAGGAATTGAAACAAAAAAAAAGGAATATATCACCTATATTAATGGATGTTTCAGATCAATTTAACCTGAACTAATATATTTTCTTAATGACAAATCAATGTCAAAAACAGTGAAAGAACTTAAGATTCTGTATGTTTTCCTAAAGTCATTGCTGTTAAACAGGGTTGTACAGCCTGCCAGTCTTGCATTATTTATTGGCTGTGAATATTATTAGACCCTGTGTGTGGTTTACAGAAGCCAATTATTTCTCTTGCATTCTTTCACATTTGAAAAGGAAAAAAATTAAGAACTTCAAACAAAGCTAGAAATAAACTGCCAATGAATATACTACCAGCCTCATTTTCCATTATTAGTACAATTTCACAGGCATGTCTACATTTTCTCCATATGATCTTCCTCTTGAGCCTGTGACTAGATACTAAGGTCAAGAATCCATCCAAATAATTCACAGTTATTATAGCTTATTTTACAGCCATTTTGCCACAAAAAAACCCTTCAAATGAATAAAAAATTAGCATGAACTATTACAGCATGATCTATAGGCAAGAACTCACATGCACTTAGCACTGTACAAACATGCAATGAGAAGTTCCCCTGCTTATGTAGGCTTTTAAGCTTCAGGATGACAGGTGGGTACTGCAGATAAGAGCACAAAAGGCAACAGGATGATCATTTAAATTTATCTCAAAATGTAATTTTCAGAGGTGGTTCCATAGTTTTATTCTGGCCAAGGACAGAAATACTTACTTTCCAGTGCAGCTAGCTGAAATGAGTCTTCCCTACTGTCTATATCTACCATTTAATTTCCAACTGAGGAACGTACTTCTGACTGTCCCTCAATTTCATAATAGAAGAAAAAGCTTCAAAACTTCACTTTTTTCTACAGGTAGGTAGGAAGTCAGACAACCTGTTATTTGGAGATTTTTGTACGGAAAACGGAAACTATGAAAAGAAGAATTAAGAGAAAGGAAAAAACAGCTTATTTGCATCAAGTTTGCCACAAAACTGGCAATCATCATCACCAAATATAGTCAGGGATGAGAACTCTACAAGAAACCACTCACAGAGCAGAAAAACTGAAGGGGTCCTTCAAATGAAAACCAGTTCATTTCTGTTGAACACAACAATTATCGGTGTGCGAGTATAGTTAAATAGAAGTGCAGGAAAACACATTGTTAAGGCTATGAGCCAGAAAAATTATGCTTAGAGCAGTATTTTGAATGACAAAGTAGGGCAAATTGTGATTTGACAGACAGGAGGAAGTTGGCTAGTCAACATTTGTTATTACTAGAATGCATATGAAGGAATGACATGCTTGTGGTCACGTGCACTTGTGTGTATGTATATATAAATAGGTATTTTGAGGAAAAAAATCACCAACCACAACAAAACCCAAAAGAACTCAGACTACACTAAGATACACTCAACAGGCAAAAAACCCAAAAAATTACTGCTGAAAATAATCAGATGAAAAATGACAAAATTGATCAGAGGGTTTTAAGAGCAGTAAGGCAGAAAGTATAAAAACTGAAAGATTAAAATAAATCAAAAGAATGCACTTAAACTGCTAATATGGTAAAAAACCTCATTGAAGTTTTCAAAAACATATGAATTACTAAAGTTACTTTTCCAGATACGTGAGTTTTGACCATTTAAAAACATACCCCCAATAATGTAAAAAAAAATAAAAGCAACATGATGTTACAGCTTCCTGTATATTCATCATTTTATTTTTAATTTAGAGTTAAATAATTAAAGTTTATCTACCCAAATGTACAGGAAACTTAAATAACAAAAAACAAATAGAGGCTGACTGCAGCGATACTCTATCCTATGCTATCATCAGACAGAACAGCTTTGCAATCTGCTATAAAGACTGAGAATTCCATCAGAATAAACAAAGCTATGAGCAGAACATGGACGACTATTTACAGGAATCCACAAAACTTTCAAGTCTGCTTTTGTTTTTTAAAAAGCCTGTACAAAAATTGGAACCTTAAGACAGAACATACAATTACAGAATTATCTTTCTTGCCAAAACGTAACTGTACCTTGCAAACCCGATGCCTTTTTAAGTGCTGGGCAGAGACAAAAACACTGACCTGACTTTTTTTTATTGCGGGTCAGGGGGAAAATTGCAAGGAGCAGTTTGTCCATCCACATGGGGCTGTGCTAGGGTTAACCAAGCTAATTTACCTTGTGACCTGAGCTAGACTTTTGAACCTATTCCTTCAAAGGTGAAGAACAAGGGTATTACGCCCGATTCATTTAAAAGTGTCCTATCAACATAACGAATGTTTTTAATAAGATCTACAACTCTACTGGGAAAACAGTATAAGAAAAGCCCAAGTGCTTTTTAAATGTTTAAAACTTGATTAAATATTTACAGTAGCATAAGAGTGAAAAATCAGAAAGCTCCTCCCCAACTTGATGGCATCATATCACATTTATGGTAGCTTATGAAAGCTAACAATTTTTACATTTATAAAAAAAAAAAACAAAAGCTAAATTCATGTATACAAAATTTTGTAATCTCTATTGTGTGTGTGTATGATTCCACCTATTTATCAAGTTAAAAACAGGAACAGATGCACTAAAACCATTATTTTTCATTTTAAAGACTGAGACATTTGAGAGTTAATATGTATTTTTTTCCCTATTTCCCTTACATTTCTTCTGGAGTATGAAGGCTTAGTTTGGACATCTACCTATCCATCAGGTATTTTCAGATTGTTTTAGATTTTCAGACTTCTTTTATTGTCCTTCAGGGTGATGAATGTAAGCCTCTTAAACAAAAAGTTTGCTTTCTTCAGCTGCCTCCTTATAAATAGTCCATACAGTACATGCATAGATATCAAATTACTTCAGGTTCTAAACAAGCATTCAGGTGCTCACTCCATATTAGCATGGCCTTAGGGAGAAGATTTTTCCATGAAAGTCCATGGACTTGAGAAAAGAATTTTGATTTTAGAAGAGTTCCTATAATGCAAAAAGTAGATTGAACAATTAAAAGTCCCAGTCAAGAACAGAGTTTGAATGAGTTCCTCATGCTTGAACGAGTTTATAATCTCACAATAAAAGACAGTGAGAGGAAAGCGGTAGAGAGGACGTTATTTTACCAAAGTCATACCAGATTCCAGTGTCATTCTCTGTAAATGAAGCATCTATTCAAATACCTTAACAAATGTTAGACATCTAGCAAAGCTGTTGAAGCTACAAACACCTTAAAAGCCCCATTCTCTCCGGAATGCATTAGTGTACTAAAATAAATACCATGGTCAGCTCTTTGCAAATAAAGTCACAGTACATATAGCAAAAGAATTTGAAGTGAAATCACTGTAGTTATAGCAAAACAATTTCATTCTATTTTTGACAACAACATCTGGCATCCCTGGAAGGTTAGATTTTTAAAAGGACCGCCTATAGGCTCTTTTAAGAAGCTAATTGTTACCTTGATGCAATTTGGAAACCTGCACTCTACCAAGTAGTGATACAGTTATACATGCCCAAAAGCCTTATCTCACTATTGACACACTGAAGAAAAGATCCAAGAAATCCTGAGAACATAGAAAAATCCCACATCTTCCATGCTCCAAAGCAGTCCTCAACAAAAAGGCAGAGAAGTTGATGCTTCCTTCACACTCCAAATCAGCTGCTGGAAAACCACAAAGGTTTTCCTGTAGCCAGCCAAACATACATGGAAGCCAGTATGCTTCTGTAAAATACAAATCAGCCAGTCAAAATACCTCTTCCAGCCAGTGGTACTCAGTAATAAGGATATAAGACACAAAAATATAATTTATTTCCAAGTTGTATGCTTTACAAAGCCAGAAGCAAGCAATGGGATTGACTAACCAGAGCAAGCCACCAAGACTATGATATCAAGACTCCTAATTTAAATCAAGCTGTCATTTTGTGCAAGTTGATAACTTCCTCATGCCTCAAGTTTCCCAGATGTACAGTTTGGCAAAAATACATGTTCAAAGAAAAACAGATGGTCTTTAAAAAAAATGTGAGTTTTCAAGGATAAATAAATACTTTATATTTTACAATGCAAAAGATTTCTACACTTCCTTTAAAGAAATAATTACATTATTTTGGTTTTGCTTTAGAATTTGGGTATGAGTAGGAATTCCTATAAAGAATTCTATCATTGCTAGCCAACTTTTCACTCATTCATACAAATATGAAGAGCATATATATGGCAGTGAAAAGCAAGAAAACTGTTTTTCATGGATTATACTACTTTGCTGCAGTTTTCCGCTTTATGTACTTGATTACAAATTACCATCTGTACCATGTATGTTAATAGCTAGATGATAATATTCATACATAGAGGCAAACACATTCCATCTGCCATGCAGTTAGGCCACACATAACTCAGTCCCACCTTTAGACAACACAACTGCTGTTTACTCAGACTGACAATGAAATTAAACGATTGATGTCACGGGCAGCTACCATCTAACATTCAACCAAATGTGCACTTAGCATTTAGGCATCACCTGTTCCAGGCATAAAACAAAACGGGCTTTTTTCACATTAATTATTTGTAAAGAAAAAGTCTGACACTTCACCCTAAGCTCAGACAGAAGCGACTTCAAGTAACCACCAGAGAAAAATTGCCCTCCAACCCTTACCCCCTTACTTGACACACTAATTTTAGTTATGTATTTAGTAGGTATATCACATTTTCAGAAAAACTTGCCTCTTGTGCACTAACAATGTTGAAATATTCAGAGCACTACCTGAAAATAATTTAAATTTATCAGAGTATGATAAACTCCCATTTGTAAACAATGCAGATTCCAATATTAAAAAGCTGCTTTTCTTAATAATTATGAGAGATCTGATATTGATACGCACCAACTAGCACTCAACCCCTGGAATCAAATAAAGTCCACCTAAGGTTTCAATGCATTCTTGGAAAGCAATCAAAGGCTTCTTTTTCCATAAGTTTGTTATTTATAGAAAAGCATTTGATTGTTGCATTGAAGTGTGCACTCTATGTGTAAAACGGTGTTTATGGGTTTTAGTACAGTACAGCTAATACCCAAGCAATACCTAGCCCTTTTATAATAAAGGACCCTTACTGAGAGGATATATATTGTACTTTTCATCAAGTGTACAGCATACAATTACATTTGCTGGTGGTCTATAATGTAAACCTCAGTTGAGTCAGCTTATAGCTTATAGATTTGTTGTTCCACACACAATTAAGAACAGTCACATTTTTGTACTCAACAAAGTAAAGAGTAAGATTTGGGAAACATATTCTATCAAAACTTGCAGAATAATTTAAAATCAAATCTACTCTGCTTAGGAATTAACATATTATTTCTGCTAGTTATGGATTGATAATTACACATTTTCCTTCAGACAAAGAAAATACAAGGTGCAAAGAACACACAAAACAGACCTTCAGGCATGCAAAAGACACGGTCACATTAAATATAAATGTGGTAAACACAGACCTAACAAAACTCCTACCCACAGCATAACTTTAAGCATCCATTGGGCTGTGCAGTTGACAATATTTCAAAAGAAGAGAAAAAAAAGCCACACAAGAAAATTAAAACCACTCCCATCACAAAAAAATCCTACGAAAGCATTACCCACTCCCAAACATCCAGAATCTGAAACATAACATCAATTCACAGTTTCCCGTTCATTAATATAAATAGGTATCCAATCACGTAACATTTAAAGATTAACTTTACATTTTAGGTTAAAAGGCAAAGCAAAACGTAAGATTTCACAGCTTGATCTATTTCAACCCCAATGCATGGCTTAAATATGTGCTCCTTTTTGTTGGTTTTGTGGGGTCTGTTTGTTTGTTTGTTTGGGTTTCTTTAAGACTGTAGCAGAAGAAAGTGATTTATGATCACAAAACTTGTAGTTCTGAGAAGCTGCCTTTTGATACTCACTGGAATTTTACATGGGTACAGGCTGAGGGACAAGTTCTTAGAAATGACAAGTCCTTTTAAAATGTGTATAAGCATAACTGAGATGTGCACCAATGTCATAAGAAAAATTTAATTCCTATATAAGATACGTCTTTCATAACTGTTATGGCAAAGTTTACTTGCAAAAATTAGGCACCTTTCACTTCACAGATTTCAGTTCTGTCCATCATATTATAGTCACAATTGAGCAAAATACTTTAGCATATTAAATATGTCAGATGGAAAGCCCCTCTCAAACGTCCCAGAGTTAAGCAACTCTGTGGCAGAGATTATGTCAGTGATGACCCCAAACTCTCAAATACTCCTGACAGGCATGGTAAGCTACATGAGGTGCCTACTGTGTGACTGAACAATCTTGATGCAATTTTGGTCCAAAAAAAGCCATCTACGTACCCATAAAACACAGATCCTTAGGAATTGTTTTATAGTTAAGATTCAGTAATGCATACTTAAGTACTTTCCTTAAATCAGACCTTCCACAGAAGCTTCAAATAAAATAGTTCAGAAAAGAAAGTTACAAGGACATTCCTGGGTATTCTCCTTCTGAAAGGCATTTTGGTGCATTCAAAGTTAATTCACTGAACCAGCTTGAGATCAGGAACAATAGAAGCCTCACAAACTCTAATTCTTTAGGTGACATAGGCAAAATACTTACTTACTACTCTTTAATCATCATCTAAGAAATAAAATAGTATCTGTACTAACAGATTTTTAAGGATACTGGAAGAAGTGCAGCATTTTTATACATACAAAAACTTTTCTTACTGTAAAATAAACCAAACTAAGCAAGTGTAATGTACAGTAAAGTGAATATCTAGGTGAACAGAGGGACAGATTCAATGGAAATGCAAGCATAAACAGCCTCACACAATCCAACAATTAAATCAAAGTGAAATGTAGATTTAACATCTAATTATAAAAAAAGAACTGTGAAGTACGTTATAAAGTCAAGTGTTTGCACAGAAATACATTTTGCTAGAAAGCAAAGTGGTATCTCATTTGCATATTTCTTTTTGTTAGCACACAAAAGAGTCAAACTGCTAAAATTAAGATAGTAAATTGTTTGAAAACCTCATTTTTAAGCAAAATAAATCAGGCTGAAAACAGCCATTTTGTATAGTCCCAATTTTTGCGAAGTTGATACTGACCACATCTTTCTCAAAAATCAGACCAGATTAATTGTTATTTTAGATTACACAAACCTTCTGATGATTTCAATAGACGCTGACCGCTCTGATCACAAACTTGTTCAGTACTTCATTAACATTAAACATACAAGCAGCTAAGCTGGTGGTTTGAAAGTGTCTTGCTGGATCAGAGCCAGAATTTTCAGCACCATAGGAGTGCCCCCCCTCACGCCCAAGTATGGAAGTTTCTTTCATATTTACGGAACTCAACAGATCACCTTCTGGAAAGTTGCCACAGTATTAGATGGGTGAAACTTTCCACAAAAATATAGGTGAATGCTGTTATCTTAATGACTGGAAGATTATTTGTTTGAATTTGATTTCATAACATCTACTCTTTCCCTTTATCTCTGACAGCTGCCTTCACTCAGACTAGTAAGCAATGAGTCTCCTCATTCCAACATATTGTGAGCTGTTAGGAAAACTACACATTCAATGAGCTGAAGTTGAGAAGAATGGTAAGGTGCACAGGCACACGCTGAATTTGCACCAAATTAGTTTTGTGAACTAGCCACATTCTTTAACATATTTCTACTCCCTAGTGATGGATATGGGCTTTCAATCTGATACGCTATTGTTTATTTCAAGACAAATTTTATCTAAGCATTTAATCAGATCAGGCAATGTTGGGTTTATGGAGATGTTCCTACAATCCAGTTAATACAAAATATGGTCAAACAAGTATTTGCAACTTGACCAAAATTATCTTCTAGGATTAATTCAATCATAAAGCAAAACAATCTGTTTACACAGATGATTAATGATTATGCTATACTACATGCAAATTCAACTTTGTTTATGATGGTTAACAGATTACCTTTACAAAAAAGGCCTGCTAGTAGTTAAACATTGTTCTTGTAGAGAAACTCAGAATAAACGGATGAAGTGAAATCTGATAGAGTATGCATAATCCAACACGCTGATATTGTACACAACTGAAGCCATGTGTTTGTACAGGAGAATATATTAAACCCCATCTGTTTTAACAGTTTTTAATATTATAAATTAGGAAAACATCAAAAATGTCAGGAGACAGCGAACACTTATTTGTTGTCTTTCAGCTCTATATTTATTAGACAAGTTTGTTATCAAACTATTCCTCCAAACATGAAAAGAACAGCAGGCCTTCTGGAAAACCAGATGGCTGCTGTGGTTTCGAAACATGTTCTGGAAGGTTTATATAGTTTACATTTTTTCTTTTTCATACAGGGTTGTGTGGGATGTGGCATGGTTCTGAGACACAAAACTCCTGCAAAAAAAAAAACAACAAACAAGGAGTACGTGGGTGGGAGACTGAGGGACTACTTGAGGATACAAAAAGAAAGCAAAATTATCCATGTTACTGAATCTAGGAGACCTTCTTGTAAAAAAGGAGAAACATTTCAGCTACAAAGGAAAAAAGTTACAGTATAAAGAAAAAAATGTTTTCAGACTGCACAGTCTGAGGCATTTCACTGCCTTTCTCTAAAACAGAAAGGGGCCCTAGACACTGAAATTAAATAGGGGAACAGAAAGAACAATGAAACATCAGAAGAAATATGTTTGATGGGATGAATTACATGCATGTCAACAGGAAAAAAAGAAAAAGGTCAGTCTATCAAACTGAGAACATAACCATATTCCAAAAGGAAAAATGTTTAATAACATTTGGCTAGTCATTAAATCAATACACAGTAGGAGGAAAGCTCAAATATGAAAAGGACTCAGAGCCCAATTATGGGAAGGATTGCAAGAAAAAGAATTCATGACTACGTCTGGTATTTTGTATCTTTGCTGTTTGCCATGCCATTTCCTGTCATGATGTTTTGTTTTAGAGCAGAAAATAAATTAGTTTTATAAGTAATTCATTCCTAGGACACTGTTTTTGAAGAGAAAATGAGGCATTTGAGAATTTGGATAGCCTCCGGGATCAGGATGGCTAATCTTCCTGGCCTAGCATGGAGGACATGCAAGCCAGGTGTAAGCATTCTTTTATAACCACAGCCCAGCACACCTCCCTGGTTCTCCCCCACCCAGGCATTATGGCTACACAACACCCCCCCACCTCCCAAAGCCGCTGCCAGCCCCGTGACACAGCCCTGCTTGCACAGTCCGCTTCTAAGCGGCACATAACCCACCTGACACTGACATGGATTTACACTGAGTCTGACGCTGGAGGTTGCTGAGATTACAAGCCAGGCACTTGGCCAGTGCATGTGGTGGAAGAACGAGAAACAGTGAATAGGCATTGAAACAGGGGTGGTTCTGGGTGAATGCAAGAAAAATATTGTTCCCATGAGAACGTTGCCTATAGGGATTGTGCAGTCTGCAGGAAAAATCCCAGAGTAACCTGGCCTGATCTTGTAGCTGATCCTCCTTTGAGCAGGGGTTTGCAGTAGAGACCCTGGAGGTCCCTTCCAACCTGGATGGTCCTACGGTTACTCAGAAAGCATGAGTTCCCAAGAACACTCGTTTTGTAAGCCAGTCTGCTTTTGTGACTCACCATTACAAGACACAGTCAGCGGATGGCCTACTGGACAGCAAACATGTGGATGAAACAACTCTAAAATAAGCTGAAACACAACATTTTTTTTTTAATATCAGGTCACGCAAATTTGGCAGATGTTTTGACAATATGTTTAGCTAAAGAGGTTCATGGGAGAGGCAGACCGACACACCAAGAAGCTGGTCAGAAGCGAGCAATGCTTTTCCAATCCAATTCTGTAACAGAGACTTTTGATCTAGAAAAGCAAACCTTGAAGTTGGCTTCCACCATTTCTAAAGCACAAATTCTTTAATTTCTCAAAAGGTTATTTTTTATTTTATTGTATATAAACCCAATTTTAAAAAATGTTTTGACTTTTTTTCTGTCACAGAACATGGATAACTCTCATCACTCCAAACCTGCAGCCAAAGGAAATTTTCTGAACAAGCCTAGTTTCAAAATTTCTTTTAAAATAAGAAATAAGAAAAATTTTTATATTGATGACATGAAATAAACCCACTCCCATCAGGGTTTTTTTAGCAAGTTTTAGTGAGTTACTTTAATGTTTATACCATGAGGTGACATTCTAGTATCAAAGACAAAAACTCAAAAAGCCATTTAAAAAAGTTCTTCCTAAAAAAAAAAAAAAAAAAAAGAAAAATTCACATTTTTTCCTAGCAAAATGTACCTTTTTTCTCCTTTCCTTTTGTAAAATTAACAGTTTCACTAAGCTTTATAAATATTTTCTTTCACTGAAAAAAGCGTTGCTATTCTTTCGTTTAGGCTGTACTAAAAAGAAATACATAACTCCAGTAAGGCTGTTGCACATCATACATCTTGATTATAATACATTATGACAGACACATGATCCACACAAGTAAATCACAAACATGTAGCAAGTCTAGAGCATCCGTGGATGCATACAATGGAGAGCTAAGTGTGCACATGCCAGGATTTGCAGACAGAGGCCATGCAAATTGAATGCAGTGAGAATTACTACTTCTGCTCTGTTTTTTGATTGCTCCATATTTGATCACTTGACCAAACACCTTAAATCCTGCTCAGACAAAAGTTCCAAATGGAGACAAAAAGGACATGTTTGGGAGACATTTGTTTTACCACTGCCAGAAAAATGTTTGGCTGGATGTTCCTTTTGCCAAGACCTAAGGAGGAAGACACAAACTCCGTTTCCATGCATGAGGTATTACAATTGGTTGGGATGAATACAGAAGATGTAAAGCTACGCTCATACTCTCGAGTTCTGATGCTTACATTCATGAACAATAATTTTATTGTGCTGACTAGATTCACCCATTTGATACTCAATGTAGAACAACATGGAAGTAAGAGACACCTGTCAATTTAATTCACTTTACTCAAAAGTAAGAATCAAAGTAACCAAACTAATCGGGTATTTGCCACACACACATGGAAGGTGTGAAACTTTATGGTTTCCCTTCTTTCAAGTAAATTTCAGTTTTTAGAAGGTATAAGAAAATCTAACTGCCACAGGAATAATATTTTAGGCAAACATCGTTCTCGTAGAAACTGTTGAAGAAAAAAAATCAAACAACAAAGCACAAGTAATACTATATAAATTAACTGAATGATTGATTATTTCAGAATCCCACTTAAAGACTTAGCAAAAAGGACAAGCTTGTTATCCTTTGTTCCAAATCCTTTTCAAGGAATATCATACAAAATCTTATAATTTGAATGAACACTATAAAAATCTCAGTGTACACATCTCAGTATTTTAACTAAAGCAAACATAACATGCATGGAGAAAAGCAACTGCTACAGTACATGAATAACACCGATTCAAACACTTGCATTGTAAACTGTATATTTTCACTAACATTTTTTAATCTGAGAAACCTATTTAAATCCTAAACAAAAAGGGGGTTACAACTTGCATTTTTCTCATCTCTTCTCCTTGTTTTGTAAAGCTGTTATAAAAAAGTATTATTTTCCTCCAAGCTATTATTAAGTAGCTCTTGAATTACAGTGTTGCATTTTAGTTTTCATTACTGACCATATTTAACCACAAATACTAGTACATTTTTTCACTCAAAACATATCTTTCATTGATACTGTGTCTGTGATAATGATGCAGGTGAATTTTATCATTCCTTTCACCCTACCAGTAATGAACAAATTCACCGCTTATTACTTTGGACTTGATCTCTAGCAAAACACTACTGGAACAAACAATTTGATTTGTCAACACCTTTACAAGGATTCCTCAATCAATGTCACAAATCCAAATTTAAACAGCAAAATACATTTGACTGCAAGACCCCAGACTGATTAGAGCTCCGAGTTCAGTGAATTGCACCAGACAGGACAGCAATCAGATTATTAACTCCACTTGAAAATACTCTCTGCTGCCTGGGATTAGCATGCATATTTTGATATAGATCGATAAGCAATCTCCTTTCTATAAGAAATGCCTGCAACATTCATTTGGCTGATCAAAGGTATATATCAGCTTGTTGTGACAGCTAGCTATTGTTTCCCTCTTTCTTTACAGGAGAGTCTCTATTAAAAAAATCCCTGACTCCCTTTCACCTAATAGTGGAAGTCAACAGAGATTCACAAAATTCCATCTCCTCAATACCCAAACACAATTAGTACAGAAAGGACTTTTGCCTTTTTTGAGGTAACTTCACTTATTTTCACTTGCTCATTTTTTCCACTCCCCCTCCACCCCCCCATGCTAAAACTGTGAACATTCTTTTCTAGCTTTCCAAACATTTTCATGGTACTACTCTCTACTTCATCTACAATTCAGTTAGAAATAGACTGAAATTTTGGGGTCCATATTTTGTAATTTGGGTAATGTTTTCCATATCAACAACATTTGCCCGGCTTTGGATTAAAAATAAAGCAACGTTTTGAATGCTAAGGTGTTCACACAACAAAATCTATTTCCATTTAACTCATCAGAGAAAGAAGGCAAGATATTTTCTCCCTAAGGTAACATGAACTCTTCACTGAACTCTGGATTTTGTTGCATCTGCAGAAGAGCTGAAAACCCAAAATTTATCTGCCAAATTTTTTCAAGATAAAAGCACAGGCATTTCATCCCTCCTCTAATTACATATGAAATAACTGCTATCTGAGGTTTTTATCTTTTTAATAACAAAGACATACTTTAAATCAGACAAGAACAGCTTGCGAAGTGAAGAGTCAAAAGTGAGATTCGCATACAACAAACGACGCCATGCCTCAAGAATGAGGCCATCAGAGAGCCAATGTGCAATTTGGTGTTCCAAGAAGGAGATACTCTCTCAGATCAAAACGAGTAGACAGTTCCAAAATTAAAGCTCTTCTCCAGCAGCATCTGCAATAGGTTCTTGGAAGGAAACAATCCAACCCAGGTTCAGTTGTGGCACTGAAGTTCTGAAGCATAGGAGACAGGATTCTCCTTTCATACCCATGTTTCAACTCCAAGCAGCTTTCACTGCTGATTTTATAACTTTGTTCAGTTGCTTACAATTATACTTGATGAGTTCCCTAACCAAATTTTTTTAATTACAATTCAGTAACGGTGTACTGAATTCCCACATCATTGAATTCACTGAGTCTTTCCCAGTGCCAATGGCTTTGCTCCTACGCATTGTCTCAGAGCAGCCTATCCTGAGTACACCCTGTGCTCTGGGGCTTCTGGAGAGAGTAAACCCTTCTATTCTTAACCCACTCTTACATCCACACTGATGCAGCCCCGTCACATTTGAGAGCAGCACATGAGAACTGGAGCCATAGTCTGAATCTGGTCCAGTACATATAATTTCTCTACATTTTTCAGCAGAAATTTTAGTCTCTTATAATTTTCCCAATACTTTGTCTCACAGTATTATTTTTGTTCTACTCCTGGGCCTTTTCCTAGCAAAAGTGAGACATTATTTTCTAATGTTCTACAAACGAAATAGCTTCTTTGCCACTAAATCCTCACGGAAAAACCTGCACTAATCATGTTAACTCTTACAGTTAAAACGCAATGCCAACAGGATTAGGAACCTCAACATCTTTTTAACACTGCAAGTATATACTGTTTGATGTGCAAAACCAGCTTAGGTTTCCCAACACAATAGTCACTGACAAATTCATACACAGCAATTTCATCGGTGTATGTACACCTAATGTACACAGTATTAAATAAGACAACAGAATTTATCATATTCTAATCCTTTTTAGACTTTTTCCCATCAATTTTCAAACACTTATAATTTCTGGTATCATAAAAAAGCAATGGAAACAGGTGTGAATAATATAAATAATCCCTTTTATTATTATTTCTAATTAACAAAAATATTCAAACTGGACAATCTGTAGGCTAGAAGATAGGAGCATTCTGGGTATTCCTTTCAGTTAAAGATACAATCAAAAAAGCATATTTTACACAAAGTAATTTGTTGCGATAAATACAAATTGAATATTTAAAAAAATTATTTCCTAACTGCACCTCTAGGAAAAATAATATCATATAACAACAATGAAGTATTTAGGGAAAGATAAGCATTTCTTCATTTCAGCTCCGTGACTGAAACCGCATATGGTAATGCACAGCATAGCATGGGTTGTTGTTGACTGTTTTCTTTGTATTTTAAGTTTCAAAGACTTTTTTGAGCGGTATGTAGGGGGATGAGGGGAAATGAAACGAATCCTACAAATACCCAGCACCAAGTCATAATTATTTTCCAAGCTGAATTTTTTTCTCTTCCCCTCAAAGTAATCCTTTTGGTTATGCAAGATGAACATCCATCTCCCTTTGCATCTTACATCAGTATATCAAAGAAAAACTTGTATACTGATATTACCTGAAAAGCCTAGACATCTCTGAGACATGAAGAATTAAAAATGATTATCCAGACTATCAAATCTCTAAGAGGATCAATGGATTTAATAACATTCTTAATAGAGAATAGGATAATTGCTTATTCTTGCTGAAACTAGTGGGAAGAGCAGGTACTGCTTCATCACCTTTTGCAAACCCAGGAAGTTAAAATTGATACCAAAGTTGTTTTCCTTTAATGCCTCTTCAGTAACTAGCAATCTAAATCTAGTTAGCCACAGATAGCGGCTTCGTATTTGATTAAGTAATCTTAGATCGAAAACAAAGAATTTCAAGATACAGGTTCTAAATCTTTAAGCTTCTTAACACGCTTATGATTTCTTTAATGTAGTAAGTCAAACTCAGTAATACATTGACTGATTTTTGTTGTGGAATTCTATAGAGTACTACTGTGCAAGAATGGGAAGTGGGTCATCTTATAAAACAGTCTTCCTTGTGCAGCTATTAATAGTGACAAAAGATAAATTTTAAAAGTATCATTTAAGTACCAACTTGGGTATTGTGACTGTCTCAAAAAAAAATCTCAAAATGTTTATAGAAAGGAATCTAAATGTATAAAATACATGTTTAGTATTTTCTACTTAATCGAATAAACTGTTGCATTTTCTTAATTAAAGGTTAATGTCATTGACTCAAAAAGTTTGTAAGACCCTTATGGAAGAATACTGTTACTATCTAATAATATGATTAACTACGATGATAAATTAAAATAAAATTTAAAAAGATAAAATGTTTATTAAGTTCTTTTTATAAACATGGGCTGCTTTTCACTTGGCACAAATGTGTATCTGATGGGAATATTTGCTCAAATACCTTCAATACACTGATGCAAACAATTTACGTACGTTGCCCATCATTTATGTTATACATAAAACAAATCAGTCTTCTCACTCCTTTCTCAACATCTCAGTCTAATTGGTAATTCACTTTGAAATCAATCCATAGTGGTAGAATAGCTCTTTTTACTAAAGGAACTCACTGTTGGCTTCCTTCCCAAAACAAGCAGAGTTTTCTGACAAGGAGCATACATTTTTTTTCCACAAACAGGAAAAGATGAAGCCGACGTCTCTCCCATTTCATCAGTCATTTTCATCAGTCATTTCCTTCAATTACAATGCAATAATTTGAGTAGTAGCTTAATTCAGTCTCACATACCTAGAACCACAGCTACAGCAGCCTATGCTGCAGGGCATTTAAAGCCACAACCTAATGCAAATAGCAAAAATACAAACAACAAATGGTAATTTACACTTTCAAGTACCTTACTCAGACTGTATATTACTCTACTAAATCTGAATTCATTGATATTTTTCATCTCTGACAAGAGTAGGCCCTTATACAGAATATGCATTCTGAAGGAAATTAATCTTCATTAATCACAATGGTTGTATCATTGACACAGTGTCTACATTAATTCAATTAGACATTTTATTTTTCCGTTCCACGCGAGTAATGTACTTGTTTCAAATTGAGAAATTATTTGTGCTAGCTACAATTTGGGATGAAATCTGTTGTTTGACTACAGCATGGGAAATTATTAGGAGACATGAGCTGTTAGCTAGGGGAAGAAAAGAAAAGGGATGCATTTGAAAATACCGCTACACTTACCAGAACTGTTGTGGGCTTGTTTTTAAAATAGGCTCTGTTTAATGACCTGTTTCAAAACATGACAATACATTACTTCTAGTTTGTATCGAGATCTTTTTTGACAATCTAGGTTCCATGCTACTAAAACTGAAGAAAAACAGTTTCATGCATGAAGTGAAGCATCTTCAACTGGGGCTATTTTTGATCTCGTATTTGTAGCAGCTCTAATCATGCCATTCCATTTTTAAAAATTGATGTCTTCATCTGTGATGTTTTCTCCTACTTCTCAGTAGGAGAAACTCATAGTAATATCAAATCATTCAATTGTACTGAGGATCAACTGCAGTAGTGCCTTGCATGTGCTTCTTTATGACACAGAACACTACTTTCCCCCCAGTGCACAGAAACAATAAAGCTATACTGTAAACAGCTGTGTACCTACATACAGCAGTTTCTACATGTATGCTTTAGCTGCATCTAACTAACTTTCAAGGTAAATGACAGAATCACAGAATGGTTGAGGTTGGAGGGGACCTCTGGAGGCTACCTGGTCCAATCCTCCTGCTCACGCAGCACCATGCAGAGCTGGTTGCCCAGGGTCATGTTTAGACAGCTTTTGAACACGTCCAGGGAGGGAGACCCCACAACCTCCAGTATTTTTCTCATTCTGGGAAAGCTATAGAAACAACCTGCTAAAATTATAATTTTGACACAAAAAAACCCCAGTACAAGTGTAAATAGAATTTAGGTATGGCCATTAGCAATATAGTAGATAGCACCATTCATTCAATGTCTAAAATAAAAAAAGCACATGACCTTCAATGCAGAAATTAAAGACTTTTTTCCTGTTTCTGTTCTGCCTAGAGCTAACCTAGTCAAGCTTTTGGGAATAATGACAAGTGCTATGTTACTCGTGTCACACAGCGTTTTTAACATTTACTCATCTAACAGAAATAATAAATGAACCAGGTCATGTAGCTTCATGAAAAGCTCATTACCCACATTTTGCACCTCCCCTTGCACCTCTCTCCCCACCAGTTTAGACTGTACTCCACTTCACCTGGTGTCCACCTTGAAAAGAAGCAATTTAAGCAGACACAATTGGTAGGATACGTTACACCACTTAAAAGCGAAAATAGTCCCCTCTTTTCAGCTCTTTATTAAATTTAAATTTCGGCTTGCATGTTAAGTGGAGGTTGTGCTAAAGCATTGCGATTTCCCATTTAATTGTAAGGGCTGAGAAAAGAATACATTTAAGAACTTTTAAACATCAATGCTTCCAGCAATCATTTCACAATCTTTACAAAAGGAATGGAATCATTACTATTGACTATTTGTCCATACAGACATCAATGACTAAGTTAAAAATCATTCTTTTAGCAATATAGAATTGCTGCCTTTCAGTATTCCTTCACCTACCTAATACAGGATGTAGAAAGCAAGGAGTGCTAAATCGAACAGAAAAGTGTACGTGCAATCAGGTGCAGAATTTCGCCCATAAGCACCTCTTAAAAATTGAAGCTACTACTTTTTCAGACAGAGGAGAAGCAGCCATTACAGAGAAGTGGAGGAGGAGAAGAAAAAACCCCAAACCCCACAGCTAACTCTCCTCACACAGTCAATACAACAAGAATTCTCCAGAGGCTGCTCGGCTCAACTGAAAGCCTGTCCTCTAATAAATGCATGAACACAGCTAAACGCAAAACGTAAGAGCTGCGCTGACACTGATCTGGGCTCAGTCTTTCAACTTATACAAGAGTAAACCAAAATGAATTAGATGGAATGAAACAGAACTTCCCGAGTTTTAAAACTAGTCTCAGTACTCTTAAATACAAATATTGATGGAATTATCCCACTGATGAGACAGATGCATTCAACAGTTTCAGTGATAATTTTTTTGAACTAAAGGTTTTGGATATAAGGGACAGGATACTATTGTTTTAACTCTGTCATTCTGAAGAAGCTGGATATACTGCAAGGAAAACAAGATAACAAGTTTAAATAAAGGTGATAATGTGGCATACAAATAATGGGAAGTACTACATTTATATTTAAGAGACCAGAGAACATAGTGTCTGTTTTATATACCTAGGGCTTTATAAGTGTTCAAGCAATCCCCAGGGGTCTTAAAAGGAAAAAGAGCAGCAGAAGGAGGAAAGGAGAGGCCTACTTTCAAATGATCACTGCTGAACTGTAGTATGTGAGAGGAAAAAGAAATTTAATCTGTTCAGGACTCTTACTCCTTATCGCAGTGTGTCTTCAAAAAAGATTTAATTACTTAAGCTTGGATATATTTGTCAGTATATACCATGTTACTATATTGGGACTAATGCTCTGAAGCATCTCCCTTTGTCACCTGAGATTTTCCCTGAATGCGTCTCATGTATAACTAAATACCATGTTTAGCAATGAGTCTTATGTAAGAGTCCTTCTGCTTCTGTTTCCACAGAGCTTATACTAAAAACAAGTGACTGATTTAAGTGACATTGGTAGGCCCTTGGAGTGTAATTATCAGTGGTCAAGCCATGGAAGTGTGAATCTTATCTAAGGATTACATCAGAAAAGGATCATCATTAAAAAGACAGTCTCTCATAATCCATCTCAAATTGTTTATTGTATTCATGCTATTTGTTACCTAACAAATACTTGAAAGCCACACCCCTGACAAATCGGTATGCAGTTTTGACTCCATGCTTATATAAACAGCATTACAGAACTCAGATCAAGTTCTCCTCAAGAATATAACAAAAAGACAAAAATCACCCCAACTTGTCTGAGCACAAAAAAGTCATAATAATCCAGAATGGAATGAAGCACAGTATCTGTACACAAGGGACAGAGAGAAGCAGGAATGTGTTCTTCCTGGTATCAAAGAAATGCATCAAGGAAGAAAAGTTAAGATTTGGTCATACACAGCCCTCCTGTTGCTCTGAACAATTCTCAGTTCAGAGTAGCATTGAAGAATTATCCCAGAAATGCAAACATAAATGTCTGTATTTCTGTAACACCTGAAAATGTGTATTATATATGAACTATTTCAACTTTATCAAGTACCTGTTTTCTTCAGTCTGTTTGGAATCTACTTTTTAATCTAGATCTCTACAGACTTCACAGTGCACCCCTGCAGAGCCCGAGCAATTTCTTTAGGAACTCTGCCTGGTCCCCTGGGCCCAACAATCCAAATCATATGTGCAGATATTATCTGAGGAATTAAAATAATATACAAACTAGATTTCTTATTTATAGTATATTCTGAACTCCCAACCAAAATGAATTACCTGCAAACTACACCAAGATAAACTCCTTTTCTTAAACACTTGCAAAATTACAAACAGTGCAGTTACAACCCCAGGGTTCTACAGACTGCCTCGGTGGCACACATATCCACCAATTTTCTGGTATTCCCATAACAAAAACAGGCATTATACATAAAGAGAAAAAACATCCAGTTAAAAACCAATCAAGAGCTGAAGTCTTATGAAATACTCTGCATCTTTGCTGTGTTTAGCCATATGATAAACCCCACTACCAATCAGAACCAACGTTTAGATTACGTGCTCCTGTCTGTCTTTTATCCAGGCAAGGAAAAACTCCCAAACCAAAATATACTGCATTATTCAGCTACAGACTACTTCTTAGGCCAATTACTTTCCTCTTCATTTCAGTGGCAAAGATACTGCTGTCTTATCACAGGATATCTACATGCACTACACAGACTCTAATGCACATGCTTCACATGCTTCTCAAAATTGTTGTTGACATTCAGTTTGTACTCAGACATATGCCAAAAAAAAAAAAAAAAAAAAAGACACAGTGGTAGTTAAACATGACTATGCACCATATGCACCAGACTCAGGGAGGACAAAGCATAGTTCTGAGGGAATTCACATATGACTACTTCAGAGACATCTTACCATTCTACACTGAACTCCCAGGTAAAAAGCATATTTTCTTAGTTTTGGAAGGGCAAGCAGATTTGGATTTTGTTTACAGCAACAGCAAATGGCACATTAACTCTGAAGTGGCCTTTGGCCATCTAACTGCTGCTTCATCTTGTTATGTGGTACTAAAACTTTTCCTGGTATGCAAACCTCATTTGTCCTTCCTTTACCACAGAAATAAAGTATTCATAAACTAAAACCAAAATGCTTTCCAACACCATCCAGCTTGTAAAATAACTCCCTGTAAAGAACAAATTTAGCACAGTAAACTGGCCAGTGGCTTTCCAACTTTAAATGGCTAATAGACAGCCAGCTGTTAGCCATGCCATTAAAGTACTCTGATACACTCCTTATGGCAGGTGGGGGTTAGAATGTGATTTAATAACTACCAAATGAATCATTTATGAGCAAATCTTATTTTAACTGGAATACTTTATAATGCAAATCTTCCAACTGCACTGCAGAGTAGAGCTATGAATTACAACTAAATATTTTAGAATAAATGATTAAGAAATATATTGTGCTCTTCAAACGATGGTCATTTTTATTGAAGAAGTCAAGTACAGTTCCATGAGGGACAATAAGTTTCTATATCATACAGCTGACAGCTCATTTCAAGATGGCATAATACAACCCACAATTTACAGAAAAGAATCTTCCAATACAGAAGAATGCAAACTGTATTAGGTGGGCTGGAGGAAATACTTTAAAAGCAAAACAACAAGAAACAACCCACACTCTCAAGAATACTTTATCTCCAGAAAATTTTAATAAAGGATTACATTTTTGCATTCAATGTATACCTGTGTCTTATCTCCTATGAGGTTGTTAGCTCACAAGCCACTGAAGCTGTTTTACTACTAAAATATCTCACCATTGAGCACCCATAAGCTTCCTATAATCACTTGACTTTAACCTAAGCATATTAAAGAATCAATATTAAGAGGGGTAAAGAAATGTCGTTCTTCAACATTGTCTCAGGCTACAAGAGTCAGCTGAATTCAGGTCACGCTAGCTTATAACAGGAAGAAAGAGTGCACTAACAGAAAGAAAGGGCAAGAACTATTAAAGGGTAAAAGAACATCTTCTATCTACTTATTAAGGTCTTAGAGGTGGGAGTGCTCAAAATAATTATAGTACTACTCCAGTAAATGAGCATACTTTTAAATACAATCCTGATTCACAGGTACCACCCACTTAATTGCTTCTTTCATAAATTCTGCACAATCCATATATCATAAGCAAACATCAAAATCAGTTTTGCATAACAGCATCAAAATGGAATGTTATGTTGTAATGACTCACCTGCTAAAGGTAAAGCCTCCCACTACTTGTAACTGGAGCCAGATTCATCATCTATTCTGTAGGCAGATTAAACTTGTGAGAACACAAGCAAAACATGATGCATGAAAAGTTACATGGTTCTGTCTTCTATTCCTGCTGTTAGATAAAAATCTTCTTGGCGAATGTTAGGAATGGGGCACACAGTTTCTCAAGATCTTAGTTTAAAGACTTCTTTCCCTTCATCTAATATCTGTAGCAAATTACAAGTCACAGAAGGTAACTAATGTAACGAAGATTATCTCTTTCTTAATCTTGCAGTGTGAAAATTAGGTGCAAGTTAAACTGAATCCAAGCACAAGAAAAGAAAAAAACTTTTCAAGAAACAGAAGTGTCATGGAGAGCAATGACAAAGTTATCCTGAAGAATAGATACTAAAGAAACACTAGACTTGCTTTGGTGACATAGCAAGCTAAAGAGATCACTCAGAAGGAAATTACTAAAGCTATAGTTAGCTACTAGACTACAGTTTTGAGGTTAAGCCTCAAAGTTGAGGAACATTTACCCATCTGCACTTCAAACTCAAAGGGAAGGCTAATGCTAAGAAACACTTCTCTAGTTGTATGTACATACTTTTTTTTTTTCCACTAAAAGACTAGCAGGTAACTCAAAAGCACTGATCCTATACAAGCTAAAGAATTACAGTTTCTTCATTTGATTTTTGTTTCCATGCAAACAAATCAGCTACTACATACAAGCTGCCACCCACAAAATGACTGATCCTTTCTGCAACAGTTACCAGCAGAAAACATTCAATGAGGACTGCCTCTTGGAAAGCACAAAATGATACATGTTCTTACACTCCAGTAATCTTTAAAATCAATTTCACTCCATCAGCACTTCTTGATTCAGGAGTGTTTTTAATTCTGCAGATTTATCTGTTTGCCTTCTTAGTTTTTGTAGAGTTTTACCATCCACAGCCACCCTGCAGTAATGAAGTCCACAGAAACACTTTGCACTGTCTACAAGTTTGAGACTCTCACTTATTCAACAGTGTAAAGAATTAGCAGTTCTTCATTTGTCTAAGGCACCAAGTAGTTGACAATTCATAAGATCCAGAACATTTCTCCATGCCCTTCAGATCACCTCACTTGGGGCAATAAGATCTAGCTTCCTGTTTGACAAGAAAATTTACTATAAATCTGCAATACTTACAGATATAATGAACCCAATTTTAAAGGAATAGTAATAAAATTTAATGAAAACAAAAACATTTTAGACAGTTTAGAGCATTAACAAAATCTTACTACTGCCTGAAAATTCCAGAAGCTAACTTGATATCTCCTTCTGGTTAGAGTACAGATCGCGACAACTTCATATGCCTTGACATGAATCACAAAGACTAAGGCTCTCAGTAAGTATGGTAACCGGGGATGTCTGTGTCTCCTAAATAAATGGAATATTGCTTTGAAAAGCTGCAAAGTTTTCTAGTATGGCAGAGATTAATCAGACTTTTGCAAGGACATCGCAATCTTTTGAAACAAGACGCAGAACAAGCTAGAAGTACAATTTTTCCATAACTAAGAAACATAAAAATTTCTTTGCTAATTCACATGCATATTTTAAAAAAAAAAGTAGTTATAATAATTTCTAAAACTATTATACAATCTAGTCAATGGTACTTAAAAATATATGAACTAATCATGCTAACTAACATTATTTAAGCACCTGAGTTTAAAGCTGACATTTTGACAGCTCCATTTCACATGTATAATTCATATATGTAGGCTACGAAAAAGCATCACTATTCAGCAAAAGCATGAGTTCATTTAGCCATAAAGAAGTGCTCCATTTAAAACTAGCGGTTATATGTCACAGAGTTGAAAAGCATATCTTCAAAGAAAAACAGCAACTGAATTCGCAGACGTGGCACTATCTAATCCTGGCTTTGCAGAGCTGCTGACCTAATATTCCACCTGAATTAATGAGGACTGGGCCTATGTAAATCAAACCTGTGTTGTCCTTTCTAGTACAATGAAGCAATTTCTGTTTTAAGGAACAAAACAACTGGACGTTCCTAAGAAACCAGTCTTGATCATATTTCTGGAAATGTGATCCTACTGTGATCCTTGAATAGAAATTAAGTTGCTAAGAGATATCTTTTAAACATTGCCTTCACACTTCAGTTTATTTGAATAAAACCTCATTTTATGTCCACTGTTTCTAGTCATTCTTATTTCTTGCCAGTAGACCTCTTAACTGAATTTATGCTCCCAATTACAACCTTTAAAATCAACACCATTCAGGCTAATATAGCTGTAGAAAGCTCCCTTACTTAATCTTATGAGAAATGAATATGGATGAGGAAGGGAAGAGATAAGATATCCCACTGAATATTTCTTTTAAAAGGGTGGATTTTACTATAAGTTTTCCAAAAGCACGAAATTTAGAATAATGCTAATTCTTTTCAAGACTAAATTAGGGGAGTATTTCCTCTCAACCTGCATTTCAAGAAAATCTCAGAAAATATCTAGAAAGAGTTGTGAGGTAAATTATCAATTTGTCACCATTCCATGCTTTGTAGGCAACTGTAATCAAGACTATTTAATATGTTCTCTGTTACACAAAAAATACCACAGAATTTAACTTGGTTGCGTTGCATGGACTTCTGGAAGATAATTTAAAGATATTCAGAAGCATAATCCTTGCTCCTCTCAATAATTATATAAACTTATTTGAAGTGTTACTCCCCTACATTGTCTTAAAGGGTTGCAGCACCCAGTGTCACACATCTGTAATTCTGGAAGTAGGCAAGCAACAAAGGAAGCTTTAAGAATGAACAAACTTTTTTTTTTTTTTTTTTTTTAATTCTTTTTCTTGTACAAGCTACTGACTGGGATGGGACCAAGATGATCAGCTTTTATTATGACATTTTCCAGTATTTCTCCATCACTTACATGTATAATCTTAATTGAGCTTCTTTCTTACCAATTCCACAGTGCAGGAATTCATTTTGCGTGAGTGCAAGAATCCACACAACATACACAGAAATATAAATATATCTCTACGGGAATAACAAGCATTTTAAAAGGCTTTCTAAATAATAAGCCATAAGAATTTAAACAGCAAAAAGTTCTAAACACACCCTGTAGGACAGCACAGATTTGGGGCAGGGGGGAAGGGTTAATGGTCAAATGCTGTAGTGCACTCTACACACAAACAGTCATAAAAATCTATCACTTAATCATTTACATGTTGTGTAAAACAGCAGTCTCCTTTTAGTTAAGAGCTGCTTTATGTCGTTTTCATCGATACAAATGTTGCCCAAATGATTGTGTGGGAGAATACAAGAACAGACTGTAATAAAATTAAAAATAACTTTCCAAGGAAATAGTATTTGGAAGGATTAATTACAGAAGTTCAAACAGGAGGCCATATGCTTTCCCCTCTCTTCACTATTGAGCATACAGTATGCCTGTAATAAAACAGGGAGGGGAAAAAAGCTAGTCAAAGCAAACTGATTCAAGTACCAGGTACTGATTCAAGATATCTTTACAATTTTTTGTGCCCGAATATAGTTTACCTAGTCACTTGACCTCTACACTAAAATTTTAAATTACCTGTGGTCATTTGTGGAATAAAATAGTTAGCCCTTTGCACTATTCCCGTATAGCAGGTATTTCTCGAGTGCTAAATACATGAAAGAAATTGGTAGTGTGAGTATATTTCCTCCTTATGTCAAATTGTCTACTCTGAATACAACATATACTTCCAAGACAGAGGCCACCAAAGATCACAGCTGCAAACAGGGTAAGCATAAGAACTTTCTTAAAGTTTACAAGAATAATTTTTTTTTTTTGGCTTTCCATTTAAGTAAAAAGAGTCATTGTGACTGGACAAAACTTCACTAAAACTTCACATCATTACACTGAAATAAAAATTATGTTAACTGTTTTTCTGACTTGGGGTATAAAGGCTTAACTTGAGAAAATGGATTACTTTTCCATTTGCATGAGAAAATCTTAACATCTTCCTTTAATTTGATCAATTTTCAAAACCATAACACTGATTTTGTAAGCAAGAGCTGATGGAATTCACCAGAATTTGCTAGTGGAAAAATCAGAGCAGAAACATAAAACAAATCAGAGAGACTTTCACCCCAACTAAGTCATGCGCAATGTGACCCAGTCAAAATTCTCCAAACATTGATTACTATAGGTGTTATGCTCTTTTTATGCAACTTAAAGATTTTTAGTGTGATAAGTTCCCTATCTGTTGCCATCAGTAACTTAGAGAGTAGGTCAAAACATGAAAATTCAGTTTAAAGATACAATGAAAGTCAATGACATAACATTATTGTATATCACAGTGTTATATGGCCCCAGAATATAATATTGGAAGAGGAGAGAAGTGCTGGTTCTCATCCCATAACCTCCAAGAAAAACAATAATAATAACAGAAAAATCTTACCTTTTTACTTGCATAAATAAATGGAGAAAAGATATCTTAAAACACAAGAAGCAGCTGGACGCAAGTGTTTGAAATGCCCTATGCTCTGCAAGAAGCCACAGCTTTCTTAGAAAATAATTTCTTAGGAAATGTGAAACTGTTCTACACAAAAAAAATTAAAATTAATCAACTGATCAATAGCATATTTTCCAAGTATATTTAAATAAAGTCCTAGGAAAAAAATATAAGATCATTAATACTTAATAAATGACAGGAAAGAGTAATTGAAATTACTTTCCTGGTTCTCTATCAGTCTGTTTGAAACCCCATTCTATGTAATAACGTAATGATGGACTGAAAGTTTTCTACAAATGTAAATCCATCACATAGAAAGTGAAAAATCCACTAAAAGTAAAGCTGGTTTCTATGTTGTTTAAACATAATGCACTACTCAGTCTAAATCATAAGGCAATAAGGCACTTAAAATAGGGTGTCACATTTCAAGGTAATAAATAGCAGATTGATTCAACCTCCCAGTTGATCCTGCAGTTTACTTACATACAAGATGGAAAATAAAGTACTGAAGCCACTGTGATTTACTTCTCAGAAATGAGACACTCTGTATTAGTGTAAATGAATGCAAAAGTCCTGAATTGACAATTTATTACATTCTTAGTCCAAGCCCTGATTAGATCAAATTGCAGTCTGAGCACACTGAACATACGCCACTTCAGTTTCCAGTGAACACTAGCAGCTACATATTAAAAAAAACAAAAAACAAAAACAAAACAAACCACAAAACAAAACCAAAAACACCCGCACCCCAAAACACAAAACTAAGTTACTCCAGTACATTATTTTTCAAAGCATGTATGTCTCCTGAATTTTTTCAGTACTGCAGGAAAGGTGTTCTACTCCAACGGAAAATCCATTACTTAAGAATGTTTACCTACGGGATTTTTCCTAGAAAGTCTTACCTAAAATAGTGCAATATGGAGGGATTCTCAGCTTCAGTAGAGCTCTGAAGTCTGTGGAAATCTCTCTCCACTAATGTTAGGATAAATGGAATTAAGACATAAAATTACATTTTATATTAATACCCCAAAACTGAAGGCAGGAATGATGTATTTCTGTGACCTGTCTCCATTTCTTCCTTTAAATCCCAGACTTTTTGGATGTTTCCACATTTGAATTTTATTAGCTTTATTAAGAAAAGATTGTATAGCTGGTCTTAAAATAGGAATTATTGCATTTAGATCCTAATTTGCCTACCAAATATTTTCATTGATATGGATTTATTTAAAACTTTGAGAGACACTGCAATGAAATCTCTGACCTACATCCTAATTTTAGTCCATTTTCCTGATACCGAAGATCAAACACCCATTTTCACTTTACCATGCATATATAAATTGCATCCAAAGAGACCGTACATTTTAGTTCTTGTCAGATATGCTTTTCAAGACACAGAATGCCTTTAAAAGTTAATCTACAAAGAAGCCAATGTGGTCTTCAAAAAATACCTGCACAATTTTTATGTGCCAAAACATTTCTTCACTCAAATTTGAAGATTTGTGCACAACTTACTTATTCGCACTGAGTTTCATAGATATCATAGATGTGATGTCCACCCCCTCCCCCCATTTCAACTCAGCAGAATATTTGGAGTTCTTCTATTTTGAGTATATGAATGTTTCAATTAACTTCAATGTCAGATTTCAATCAGTCTTAGACCATCACAAAGTAATATAAATACTTGCCCAGCTACAATGTACATACAGAATCACAGAATAGTAGGGGTTGGAAGGGACCTCTGTGGGTCATCTAGTCCAACCCCCCTGACGAAGCAGGGTCACCTACAACAAGCTGCACAGGACCTTGTCCAGGCGGGTCTTGAATATCTCCAGAGAAGGAGACTCCACAACCTCCCTGGGCAGCCTGGGCCAGTGCTCCGTCACCCTCAGCGTGAAGAAGTTCTTCCTCATGTTCAGACGGAACTTCCTGTGCCTCAGTTTGTGCCCATTGCCCCTTGTCCTGTCACTGGGCACCACTGAAAAGAGCTTGGCCCCATCCTCCTGACACCCACCCTTCAGATATTTGTAGGCATTTATAAGGTCCCCTCGCAGCCTTCTCTTCTTCAGGCTGAACAAGCCCAGCTCCCTCAACCTCTCCTCATAGGGGAGATGTTCCAGTCCCCTCATCATCCTTGTAGCCCTCCGCTGGACTCTCTCCAGTAGCTCTTCATCTTTCTTGAACTGGGGAGCCCAGAACTGGACAGAGTACTGTAGATAAGGCCTCACTAGGGCAGTGTAGAGGGGAAGAAGAACCTCCCTCGTCCTGCTGGCCACACTCTTCTTGATGCACCCCAGGATCCCACTGGCTTTCTTGGCAGCCAGGGCACACTGCTGGCTCATGGTTAACCTGTCGTCCACCAGGACACCCAGGTCCCTCTCCGCAGAGCTGCTCTCCAGCAGGTCCACCCCAAGCCTGTACTGGTGCATGAGGTTGTTCCTCCCCAGGTGCAGGACCCTGCATTTGCCTTTGTTGAACCTCATCAGGTTCCTCTCTGCCCAGCTTTCCAGCCTATCCAGGTCACGCTGGATGGCAGCACAGCCTTCTGGTGTATCTACCACACCTCCCAGTTTGGTGTCGTCAGCAAACTTGCTGAGGATGCATTCTAACTCTTCATCCAGGTCGTTGATGAAGAAGTTAAACAAGGCTGGGCCCAGTACTGACCCCTGGGGGACACCACTTGTCACCAGCCTCCAACTAGACTCAGCACCGCTGATGACAACCCTCTGAGTTCTGCCATTCAGCCAGTTCTCAATCCACTTCACTGACCACTCATCCAGCCCACACTTCCTCAGCTTCCCTAGGAGGATATCATGGGAGACTGTGTCGAAAGCCTTGCTGAAGTCAAGGTAGACAACATCCACGGCTCTCCCTTCGTCTACCCAGCCAGTCATGTCATTGTAGAAAGCTATCAGATTGGTCAGGCATGATTTCCCCTTGGTGAATCCATGCTGACTACTCCTGATAACCTTCTTTTCTTCCACTTGCTTCATGATGGCCTCCAGGATAAGCTGCTCCATCACCTTTCCCGGGATGGAGGTGAGGCTGACCGGCCTGTAGTTCCCTGGGTCCTCCTTCTTGCCCTTTTTGAAGATTGGAGAGACATTGGCCTTTCTCCAGTCCTCGGGCACCTCTCCTGTCCTCCAGGACCTCTCAAAGATGATGGAGAGTGGCTCAGCAATGACATCCGCCAGCTCCCTCAGCACTCGTGGGTGCATTCCATTGGGGCTCATGGATTTGTGGACATCCAGATCACTTAAGCGATCCCTCACACAGTCCTCCTCGACCAAGGGAAAGTCGTCCTCTTTGTAAGCTTCTTCTCTTACCTCCGGGGCCTGGGATTCCTGAGGGCCAGTCTTAGCACTGAAGACTGAAGCAAAGAAGGCATTCAGTAGCTCTGCATTCTCCGCATCCTCCATCACCAGGACACCCGCCTCATTCAGCAGCGGCCCCACGTTGTCCCTAGCCTTCCTTTTGCTGCTGATGTAGTTGAAGAAGCCCTTCTTGTTGTTTTTGACATCCCTTGCCAGCTTCAATTCCAGGTGAGCCTTGGCCTTCCTCGTCGCATCCCTGCATGCTCTCACCACGTTTCTGTACTCTTCCCAAGTGGCCTGCCCCTCTTTCCACATTCCATGGACCTTTCTCTTCTGCCTGATCTCCGCTAGAAGCTCCTTGTTTAACCATGCAGGTCTCCTGCCTCCTTTGCTAGATTTCTTTCTCAGGGGGATGCATTGCTCCTGTGCATGGAAGAAGTGTTGTTTAAAGAGCGACCAGCACTCATGGACCCCCCTGCCTTCGAGAGCCCTGGCCCACGGGATTCCTCCCAGTAGCTCCTTGAAGAGGGCAAAGTCAGCCCTCCTGAGGTCCAGGGTTTTGATCCTGCTTATCGCCCTGCTTCCTCCACACAGGATCCTGAACTCAACCATTTCATGGTCACTGCAGCAGAGTCTACCTCCAGCCTTCACATCCTCCACCAGTCCCTCCTTGTTTGTTAACACAAGGTCCAGCAGCGCACCTTTCCTTGTTGGTTCCTCCACCACTTGCATCAGAAGGTTATCATCGATGCTCTGTAGGAACCTCCTGGATTGCGCCTGCCTAGCTGTATGGTCTTCCCAGCTGATGTCAGGGTGGTTGAAGTCCCCCATGAGAACCAGGGCCTGTGACTGTGAGGCTGCTTGCAGCTGCCTGTAGAAGGCCTCATCAACCTCCTCCTCCTGGTCAGGTGGCCTGTAGTACACACCCACCGTAATGTCACCCTTATGAGCCTGTCCCTTAATTCTAACCCACAAGCTTTCAACTTGTTCCTCATTTGCCCCCAGGCCAAGCTCAATGCATTCTACTTGCTCCCTCACATATAGAGCAACTCCCCCACCTCTCCTTGTTGGTCTGTCTTTCCTAAAGAGTCTGTAGCCATCTATGACAGCATGCCAGTCATGCGAGTTGTCCCACCACGTTTCTGTGATGGCGACCAAGTCGTAGCCGTCCTGCTGTATAATGGCTTCCAGCTCCTCCTGTTTATTGCCCATGCTACGTGCATTGGTGTAAACACACTTGAGCTGGGCTGTCAATCTCACCCCTGGCCTTGGCACTCCAAGCCTAGGCTCATCCCTAGTGAGCTGGGCAATATCCCCTTCCCCCTTCGAACCTAGTTTAAAGCCCTCTCAATGAGCCCCGCCAGCTCGTGGCCAAGAATTCTTTTTCCCCTTTGTGATAGCTGAGTTCCACTTGTTGCCAGCAGGCCCGGTGCTGTGTACACCTCCCCATGATCAAAGAAGCCAAAATTTGACCGATGGCACCTGTCCCTGAGCCACCTGTTAACCAGGTGAGTTTTCCTGCCCCTTTCAGTGCTGTTCCCTGCCACTGACAGGATGGAGGAAAACACCACCTGCACCCCTGATCCCTCAACCAATCGCCCCAGTGCCCTGAAGTCCCTTTTGATGGCCTTGGGACTTCTTTCTGCGATCTCGTCCCCGCCAACCTGCATTACCAAGAGGGGGTAGTAATCAGAAGGCCGCACCAGACCAGGGAGTTTCTTCACAACATCCCTAACCTGGGACCCAGGGAGGCAGCAGACTTCCCTGTGGGATGGTCCGGTCGGCAGATCGGGCCCTCTGTTCCCCTCAGAAGGGAATCACCTATGACAATGACCCTCCTTTTTTTCTTAGTTGAGGCAGTCGTAATTCTTGGGGCTCTCTGACTCGTTCTAGGCAACCCCTTGGATGGAGCCTCACCTTCACCCACATCCTCTGTGGCCGGTCCCTCACATTCCAGAGCCCCATATCTGTTGCTTAAGGGCAACTGGGCAGGTGAGGGAGGCTGGGGGGAGATTCGCTTGCCCCCCCGAGCAGGGACCTGTTTCCATTCCCCCCCATCTCTTAGGCCCCCTCTTTCTGCTCGGTGGCAAGAGGGTAGGGGGTTCTCTGCTTACTGTGGAGCCGCCTCCTGCTGCCTCTGCCTCAGGGAGGGCAGGGTGCGGCTCCACCAGTCGATCTCCCTCTCACACTCCCGGATGCTCCTCAGCCTCTCCACTTCCTCCTTCAGCTCTGCCACCAGGCTGAGCAGGTCATTCACCTGCTCGCACCGAACACAGCCGTTGTCTCTGCTGTCCTCCGGTACGAGCGCCAGGCTCAGGCACTCCCTGCAGCCAAAGACCTGGACACCCAGGTTCTTGCGTGGGGCCTCCGTCTGGGTCCCCACACTCCTTCGAGCAACAGCTTTACCACGGGTGGTAAACATGGCTAGAATATCTCCTGGAAGAGCGATGCCCACTACTTGAGTTGCCAGAAGGGGCGGCTGCACCCTGCCTGTCGCCTTCCCCGCTCGCCCTGCCTGCGCGAACTGCCGCGCAAACTGCTGCGCCGCCTCTGTTTGCCGGCTCTGTTCGCCCGCGCTCCTCATGAGGAGGGGGTCAAAGACAATCAAAATTGCTTTCAAAACACTATTCCATTGAACTCAATATTTCAAGCACTTTCAGCAACTATGATAGAAAACACAGTACCCCACTTCCATAACTACCATAGCACCACAGTAGAGATAACAATGAAGCCCAGGAAAACTGTCATAAGCAAGCTGTTCTGAGAAGCTGACAACATACATAGGCTTCCATGACAGAATCCTAAACATCCTCTTTATTTATAACCATATAAATGGTTTCTGCATTGAAATACATGGAACAGCAGTGTCATCTAAAACTGCTACTGATCCATTGCTGCTGCCCCTATTACATAAAATGTAAATGTGAACTTCATCAACAGATATATGGCACTGTCTATTCTAAACAAATTATCAAAAGAGTAGTATAATTCAAAGAAAACACCTAAGCTACGGAGTCTTTTAAATGTATAAACTGTCATACCCAATTGTACTTTTCAGATTTTTTTGAAATATCATAATAATATCATTTCCTGTGATTTTGCCAAAAATATTCATAGAAATACTATCAAGCAATGCTTTCAGCAACAAAATTTATTTACCTCCAAAAGACGTTCCAGGATTGACAGGAAACAGTCAACAAGCCCACAGTACTTTCTACTCTGTTTATTACTGTGAATTAATGCTATTCAGTTGTTTCCAGTGCCCTACTCTCCTTATTCCAGAAGGCACATTGATAATCCTTCTTGCTTCTACAATAGCTCAAACACAGAGATGGATGTTCAATTTTTAAAGCAAAGCACAGTAGACTCTAAAGCAGCAACAGTTCTTACAGCCCTGTTTGGGAAATTAGGAAAACTAAGCATGTGGGACCCCAACCAAAGTACAAAGCACCACAAGTGTCTGTGCACATATGACTCTGAGCCCAGCATGCTGGTCATCAAGACTCCACAGAAATTTGTGGTCTTCAGTTCAGACTTGCTTAAGGAAGCCCAGAACTGCATTTTAATTGAAGGGCATCTTTATTAATAAACTCAAGAGAGTACCAAACATATTTCAGAATTCCTATAGCTAGGGTAAATCTCTCATTCAAACGACCCAAAAAGGTTTCTCATTTCACACCCCAGGAACCCCTTGCCTCAACCCCTTTTCCTGTTACTAACTTTTGGAGAACAAGATTACTTCACTTTTTACCTGCCATTGGCTTAACAATACGCAAATTTTCAGCTGCTTCATCTTTTCGTAATCTTATGGTAACTAGCATTCATAGAGCAGTATCTTAGCTTTTACTTTGACTCTAATCTTTGCTACTTTTCTGAACTCATTTAATTCTTAGCTTTTTTACTCAGCTTCTCACCGTGCTATCTGACCTCCATGAGCCAGTCATCCTCCTTTTCCATCACAGTTCTCTCCATGAGAGCCCTGACCTGATGAAATCTCAGTAGCCTGCTTTATTCTTATCCTTCTTGCCCAATCAAGTGCCTCAGTGCTAAAATTCTCTTATTGATGATATTCTGAGTTTATTTGCATTTGCTTTACCATGTCGTTTATGTGACCAGTCTGCCAATGAAAATGCTTTACTGTAACGTTTCCAGTATTTGGTGTTTTCCCTATAACCTCAACTCCACATTATTGCCAGATTATGTGAAAACATGGTGGCAGGTTTGGGGGTGGGATCTTTTGTTGTTTGGCTGGTGTTTTTTGGTGGGGATGGTGGTAGGGGTTATTTTTGTTTGTTTTGGGGTGGTTTTGTTTTTGGTTTCTTTTGTTTGTTTGTTTTAAAGCGGGCTTTTATTATCCCTCTAAGGCTTTCACAAGAAAACTTAGGACTGCAGGCACCAGTGACTGATCATCCTCTGTAACAAAGTGTGCCTCTGGATACAAGGAAAGACTATTTTATCATTCTAAAACATTGTTACTATGTTGCCTAAGACATTACACAATTCATGGAAAACAACTATACAATCATTGCACAGTGCTGACAGTTCCAAGGCATGTACAGGTACACTCAAATCTAAGACTAAAAAATGAAAGCTTTGATTTGAGGTGGTCTGATGAAACCATTTCAATGTGCTGAAACATTGCAGAACAAATGCTTGCGCAACAAAAAAACCAAAACAAAACAAACAAAAAAACCCACATTAGTTCGTCTTCAGCTCCAGAACAAAGCAGGTAAAGGATACAAGTTTCAGATGTTACATTAGAATGGAAAGGACTAGGATTTTTCAAGTGAACAAAATTAATATTGCTCATTCACTGTTTACTAGAGCTTCATTGTTGCTATGTTGAATTACAAAAAAGATTGTCATTTCCAGCTACTGCTGCAATATTGCACGCACCGCCTAGTTTCCAAACCAACTCTTAATTCCCAAGATGCTTAAGAAAGCGATTTTAGAATTATCTGTCTGGCAGAAAAGAATAAAGTAGTATAATGAAAACAGAATGATTTAGAAAGGAACCTAAGGTAGCACCTAGACTGCTGCTACCAAAAGCACTCCATTAACCACAAAGATCTCTGCAGTACTCTTGGTACAATTCTCTTCACTTCTGAAGCAAACACACCTCCCAGGAACAGGAGGGAGCTTGTAGGTCTGTATTCAGCTTCATGTAGAATAGAACAGGCTCCCAAGTGCTCCACACAGCCAGGGCTGGCTTACTCGGTTTCAGTCTTAATGAAAGGAGTATTCTAACATCTGCACATCTTTCAAATTCACAGCTTCATTATGCATCCTACGATTAAACTTTGATAAATAATAGTCAAATGCAGCCAAACAAAATGGTTGCATATAGCTCCATATCTTTTTAAAATTCACCTGATTTTTAACAACAAGGTTTTCTAAGGACATGTTATTCTGTATTAACTGTGCAGTCTGTGCAGCTTTTCCGTCACCGTTTCTTTGGTAAGGCTACAATTCATATGCTATCTTAAAATACAAATAAAATAGAGGAAAAAAATTTTTACAGTGAACGTTTTGATATTTAAAATGACTTTTCTTTCTCCAATGGATTTTAGTGATTAATTAATCCCAATTTCACAGATAATTTTTTTTACACCTTTAATTTCACATACACTCAACACCTTTTTTGCACCTCAAAATATTTATCTACTTTTCCCCTCACATTGTTCTTCTAGTAATATAAATCTGAATTCCAACAGGTTGGCACTGATATCTTTTAAATAGCACACTTGCTATTACTCTAGTACATTCTGTGTCTGGTGACAACAAACATTAAATTTCCTAATGTTTTTTAAAATTTTTTACACATAATAGATTTGTTTTTCATATTTATGTTCCATTCAGTTTTCCACAGCAGCAGTTCATTTTTCTTAGCTTTCAGAGAAGGAGGCACAACAGAATCTAACTTACATACTAGTAAGATGCTTGGGTTGTTTTTTTTTTTTTAAATATGTATGAACAGCAGCCTTCAAATATTAGGTAAAAAACAGTTGTTTCCAGGTAACCATGCAAATAACTGCCTAAACAGCATCTCCCTTCCACAGACTTTTTATATTCAAAAATTACACCAAATCTACCTCGTAAACATGTTTGTTGAATGCGGTGCTTCCTAACAACAACAAAAAACCCTGAGTATCTGATGAATAACGGTCATGCAAAGTGTTAAAAAGAGGCAGAAAGGAATACTATGGTAGGGAACTAGAATCAGAAATATTTTAATACAGTTCTAGTTAAAAAGTGGTTTTCTGTAACTATCTGCTATCGTTTTTGCAAAATGTCTGATGTCTGTCAGTGTGCAACTACAAATGAAAGGCCCTTGTCTTCAAAACCCAAACTAGCAGATTATTTTGTAATATTAAGGGCCTTGAATAAGGAGTAGGGAGTAATTCAGTACTTTAGTCTACTAAATATTTTAAAGGTTTGTCATCTGCACTTTAATGTCTATCTTTTCACCAGGTGCATAATAGCTTTTACACTGCAAAAGAAGGATCTATACATATCTCTTATGCCATAAAACACTAATCAGTGTAAAGTTCAAAGCTTTCACTTGAGACTGTAAACTTCTAAGAAAGATTAGATAACTACTGAGCAGGTGCAATCCAGGAACAAAAATAGATGGAAAAATAATAAAGGAAGTCAGACAAAGCTGTTGCTAAAAAAATTACCCTCCTTATTAAAAATAATGACTATAGCAAAAAAGAAATTAAGATACAATTACCACATCTGATAAGGATATTCAAGCATTTTGCAAATATTTCTTCAAAATTTGAGTTCATAATCCAAAGGCAAATATATTATTTTGGATTTCACCTTTGTACAAGCAGATTTTGATATTCTCATCTCTTGCAGTCATGTTAAACATATTCCATAAAAAATTAAAACTTAACTATATTCACATTGAAGGGTGCAACACACAGTCCTAACTTGCACAATATTTGACAGCTTTCTTTAAAACATTACAATTTTATATAAAGCATTCAACACAAATTCCAATACTGAAAAGTTCACTGAAGCAAAAAAATTCATAACCTTCTCAAACACATTCAAGTGATAGTCACATACTGAAGCACTGACAGGCACCCTGATGAATCAAGGAACTTAATTAATGGGATTAAGTTCACACTTAAGTATTTCAAGGAAGTATCATCCACTTCTTACTTTCCATTGCAATCTGGAACTAACCACAAAGAGAGAAACATAAGCTAAATATACATGGAAGCTTTGGTATTTTTTCTCATGACAATGCATTTCATACACATCCAAACTGCAGAATAAAAAACCTTTGTATTTCATTTCATAGTTTTCAAACAAAACATTCCATTGTTCTCATGTGTGATGAAAATGGTTAATGGTATTAAAGCAATAACTTAGTATGCAGAAAGAAAAGCGTGAGCCCACTGCCAGCAATCTCACTAAGATCTGTAGAAATAATCAGCACTAGAAGAGGGTTGTTTATAAAATGCCAATACTACTTATGACTTTTTTTAAAAAAAGTGTGCATCATAATATTTCTATTTTCCTGAAATACCACATCCCTTTCCATAGCATGGAAGTACATACTCTTCTCTTTTGCGTGTTTTGTTTTGGGTTTTGTTGGTTGTTTTTTTTTCCCTTCCCTTCCAGAACCTCAGAAAGTTTAGCTCAATCAGTCAGGCCAATTAGATTGGCTGCTTTGTCACTTACCAAATTCTGTATTACAAAAACATTGAGAATTATAACTGCAAGTCCCTCTTTCTTTCAGAATAAATGGCCTGTTTTCCCAAGTAATGGGCTTGTTCTGTCCTCATTACTCGCATTAACCTGTGAATTTAAGTCAGCTAGCATAAAAATAAAAGGTGCAGGAAGCAGCTGTGATCAGAAACAAACTTTCATTATCTTTTGTTTTAGAGAGAACACAGACTTTAGAGAGAAAAAAAAAAAAAAACAACTGAGGAAGCCAGCAACTGTGAAAGCTATTAAACTGGACAGTCCATTCTGGGCAAAATATGTCTGTTTGCAGAGGGTATAGCAGATGCATATTCTATACTGAAATTCCAACAAAACTTTCAGAACAACGTTCTGCCTCTCAGAAATTACTGTTAGGCTCCTACTTACTGCATAGGAGACCAATTATAGCTAATTTTGGTCTGTGCAAAGAAAAACACTAATATCTGTAATGTAGCCATCACATTCAGGTAGTTATTTCTTTAGGTACTTTTAGGTACTGTTTGTAATATCCCATACCTAACTAACTGCCAGTGCAGCGTTCTCAAACTGCTTGTACAGTATAAGGCTCTGAATAAAGCTGCACTTGAGTCAGCCAGTGATGGGGATCCTACAGTGAAAAAGAATCTCATGTAAAATCCTGGGCATGCTCCCATTGACTGGAGAATTTATAGTGGTTAGTAGGCAGAAATACCTTGCTCAAGTAGCTCTTCTCCTGGTGCATATAACCTAATTTAATACATTCACATCATCTACTTACATACCACATCCTTATCACACCACTGCCTCTCCATCTTTTCTATTGGAATACTGTCACATTTTCACTCACAGAGAGTTCTTGGCATTAAATTGGAGAGAACCCAAACCATTAGAAAAATTAAAGTGCCTGATCTTTCAGTTAAAAACACTAAAGTACATGTGCAACAACTTGGTGGGAATTAAATATATTTTCTGTATTTTGCTCAGATAAAGCTATTATCCCCATCTTTGCTTATTCAATCCACTGACAACATAGCATCTGTGAACAGATAATTGTATTTCTGGAGCTGTCTACTCATAGTTTACCTGTCTAATATTTTAAATAAAACGGATACATACCTAGCTGGAAAACTATCCAGTCAAACATTTTCCAAAGAAGATGTCATCATAGCTTTGCCCAAGAATCTTAGAACATTTTTTCCAAGCAGATTTGATTGTTATTCTTGAGATAACATGGACTCTACCATAACAAGCAAGATTACATTGTTACTTATTCAACACACCTGCTAGGCAATAACCACCTATTTACATCTGACTCAAAGTAAACTGCGAACCAAGGAAACATTTATTTATTATTCCCTGTAAGATACCATACCTTAAAGCAGTTTTTTTTTCATTTTACTCATTTTAGAATCACATATAGACAGAGGTAAATATTTTTTACCTTCAAGTTTAACTGTCAGATAACTTCTACATATAAACCTGGTTCATCTGGAAGCGTGCTCTCAGTACGAAGCATGCATTTATACACTGCAAGATACACATACACGCTGATCCACAAATTTCATATGCAGAATGTTTCTTCAGAGGAAAGAAGGGAAACCAGAGTCTCCAGCACGTGGTCTTCCAGAAGGAGTCTGTCTAAGGGCCAGTCTGAGCGGGCGCAGGCAGCCATTGCAGAGGCCTGCTTCCACCGAGGGTTGGCAGAGAAGCTGCCTAGACCCTCCAACACCTGGCAAGTGGTAAGCATGTGAGGCAAGGGATAGCAGACGAAAATCTGAGCAAGCACCTGCCATTGCAGACTAGTAGCAGTCACTAATGGGTACAAGGGCATGGAATGTATCAGAGAAAGTGGCAAAGGGGTGAGGGGAAGATAGTTGTTCCCATACAAGAAATCTCTCTAGTCCAGATGAGAGCAAGCTTAGGTCACATGAGTACTGTTTAGATCTGTATCTCGTGCATTCATTTTCCTGACTGTGGACAAAGAAACCTGCATGATTACAATCAAGGCACTTTAATTCAGAAATGTTATTCATTCCAAATTAAATCAAAGTACTCTTGTTCCAGCTTTATATTTATAGTTGCTAGAAATAAAAAAAGGGAATTTGTGGACAGTGCTTGATACCCTTCTTCCCTGGTCGCCACCAAAGAGATGAAACAATAGCTCTCACCTTTGCCATGCCAACAAAACCAACCTTAGACACTGTGTAAAGCAACAGGCACAAATGTGAATTGAGCAAGTAAGGACACAATAGAAAAGATAACTTTGCACTGAGGTGGCAACCTACCTAAATTACAAATGTAGGAAACCCTCATCTCTGCATTAGGTGATATAATAATCACTTTGTCTCCTTCTTTATAAAGGAATAAGGCATTTCCATGCTGTCTATGAAACTGTCACTTGATGATGCTGCATAGCTACTGCTACTGAATAACAAAACCCATTCAACTTTCATTTATTTTGAGTTGTGACAAAAAAAAAAAAACAACTAATGAACTCTGAATAATTAAGACATATATAATGCAAACCTACTGTGTCCGTATAAGGCCTAAGATTCTTCTAATATGGCTAATATGACATACAAATAGGCTATGATTTTTAGTATGAGGTGCTTAGTTTCTGGTTATTGTTAGATGTTATACCAAATTTTTAATATTCTATTAATTAGTTTTATTGATCAGTTATTCCAGCTGTGCTAAACAAAAATATAAAAACAAATTAAACTACAGAACCTTATTTAACATACTATGTACAAAATAAACCCAGCTACTGCTCATTTTGTAGAACAGGTATACAAAAGCATACCAAATAGAATTCATCAAAACAGAAAGTGATGCACGAGCCTATTCATTTCTGAGACATGTCAATAAAAACAGTAAAGCAAGATACTTCGTAGTCTAATTCTCCTGTTCCATATGAATTATTAGTTTAATTAGGTAAGGCAAACTACTTATTTGCTAGATAGAAGCTTGGTATAATGAGAATATGTGCATTAGCTAGATATTTTTATATAAAGCAGTGTGTGTGTGTATATATATATATAAATCAGAAGATAATCTAAAATAGAAAGTATGACTTGGAAACATTTTTATATGAAAGCGTTTAGTTTCAGGCAACGAAGTACCTGCAAGTAACAAATATACATGGGTTTTTTAAGCAACATATAGACAGTTGTAACAAATGACACCTGAACAACGAATCCAAAGCCCCACTCACAAATTAGCTGAGGCTATTCCAACATACCTACCTACTCTAAATCATTGTTCAACTGATAATCAGACACTAGTTTCAATCAAGAGTTCTACTACAGTAGAAGGGCCTACAGGTATAAAAGAAATGTCTTGTTTAAACAAACCTATAACTAAAACACAGCAGCTCACACAGTAAGAAACCACAAGTACTTGTACAGATTATTTCTGTTGATAATCAAGCTACTCCTTCCTCATTAAGTTTGCAAGTATTCTGTAGGCTGTCATTCTCATTTTACCTCACTACTAAGCACATTAGAAACTGAAATTCTGCTTAATGACAGTAAGTTATTAATTGATAGCAAATAAGCTTTCCCTTCGTATGTGCTGACCAGGTCACACAAAGGGGAAGGTGAGTAGCCATATTAAAATGCTTTCTCTCCCCCAAATCCCTCGGGGGAAGGTCCTTACCACTGTGCCAATGAATTTCTTATGGCTGCCTCCATCATAAATACTCTGATTAAAATGTAAATTCAACGAACCTATCAGCTTCCCATTAAGAGGACTCTTTAAAAACACCATTAATCAGCCAAGAGATATGTAGTGAAATACCACTTATCAATTCTAACTGCTTATGACAATTAACAAAGCTTTATATTTGCCCCAAACACGTGCTGATCTATCAATTATGCCAGGGTTCACTCTCACGCTAATTGTACATTTTCTTCTCTAATGCATTTTTGCTGTTATCTCATAGGCTAATGAAAGCCAGGAAATCAATACATATAAATTATACATGCAAAGAAGGACTGCTGTGAACATAAAGTTTCTAATTAATTGCACTTGATTAATTTATATCCTTTAATTATCTTGCTAAGCCACAAACAACATAAATATCCTTGCAATCTGGTTATTGCTATGTCAGTCATAAAAAAGCAGACACAGTAAATCTATGAAATCTAGCAAACTCCATGCCAAAAAACATGATATGGCATAACACAAATATAACTGGACTTACTCAAGACACCTATGAATAATTTTAGCGTGACAAATTACCACTAAATATGTTGTATAGCTATTTGACTAAGGTTATAATGATGTTATAACCTTACATGTAGAATACAGGGTAAGCAAAATGAAGGCTTCTCATGCAGGATTATGGAAGCTGTTAGTTCTACTTATAAAAAAAAATTGCAATACATATGTAAGTGATATTGATATCCAATTGGTTAGGGTCAGGGACGAAATTATCAATATTCTCAATTAGGTCATTACTGGTTTTCTGCACTTAAGATCACATGGCAATTTGTTTGTAGAGTTATCTGAAAGCCAGAAATGCATACAATCAGGACTTAATAATGATAGTCCCAACTCTAAGCAGAGTTAAATAAGAGCTACCATATCGTCTTTTGTAAGAGGCAATTGGTCAAATATAAATTCTTCCACTACATCAGTAGCTGCAACAGTAGATACTTTTTCTTTTCCTTTCAAATTTTGTTCACTTTGGTAAACCAACCATATGTTCTGAAATCTAATCCTATCAATCCACAAGGCTTGCTCTTTGTCCTACACAACAGCATATTACTGAATATCTGCATCTACAACTTTCATAAACGTGTAAAAAGAAACTGTATCTGTCTACAGTGAGACTCAGACAGAGACCATCTGTCAGTGACTAAAGCTATTCTTTAAAAAAGAAAACATTCATCTGGGATTTGCCCTTTACAGAGTAAACCCACTTAACCTCCCAATAAGATTAACTGTTATTTGTTTCCATTAAACAAAAATGACCATGCTAATATGCATTTAATAGTACTAACAATGAGAGAAACATGAAGTTCAACAATTTTAAAATTTTTTAAAATCATAAAACTTGTTATTTCGTGACAGCTAGTTTATTATTCATAAATAATTTTCAGTTTTCATTACAAGCTTTCTTCCCTAAGGCGGAGGCTAAGAATTAAAAAAAATAAAACAGGTTAAATATTGAAACTAAGACAGCAGGCTCTTGAGTCTGACACATATTATAGATAGCAATGACCATATATAAATTAAGACTGAATAATGCATATAAAAACCCAATACCTTTGGAGCACTGATGATTTTCACCTGTGCCCTCAACATCTAGGCATTTACAAAGAAAGGTATTTAGCTAGATTGATTATATGAGGCTGGCTAAGTAGAGTTAGTGCAACATAATGGAGACTGTGCTTCTCTCTGCAGCAGCACAAGTCACTGAAGAAGCCTGAAGCTATACTGAAAAACACCTTAATGTCTCTTCCTGGGCTGACAAAACACAATAGTACTGTCTTGTAAGACTCCCTCTCCTACTGTGGAAAAACGCAGCAGGAGAAGCCTTTAAATGTAGGCAGCTACTTCTCTTCCAATTTTGTCTTTCTGCTTTTTTTTGTCAGACCAAGTTAGCGAGAGGCGAAATAATAATAAAGAGTATCCTAAAACATGAAGGGCTGAAGTGCAAAATCCCTCATAAAACTAATTCCCAGGTCCCTGCTTTTCCATTTTGCATATAACTGAAGTAAACTAGATGAGAACAACAAAAGGTTGTTGTCTCCCCTCAGGAAAAGCCCAAGGAGAGCTCCGTAAAGTCTGTTTCCACTGTAGGCATAATTCAAATCTTGCTGGAACCAGTGGGAATGTATTTACCAGGTTCAGTTGGCTTTGCATCTGGCTTTTTTCATTAATGGTAGTGGCACTATACAATCAATAAACATTAAGACAAAGCAATCATACAACCATTTTCTCAGTGAGAAATCGGTTTATGCTATAAATAAGAAAAATTAAATTGATGAAAAGAATCACTATTACAATTCAGTACAGCTAAAAAAGTTGTTCCTAAAACAGAGAAACCAGAGAATACCAGCTTCTTTCCGTGAAACACAAAGTATACTAAGAACCAGAAACAGAGCAAAAAACCTTAGGCATGCAAATCTTCTCTTCTTCTAAGGGTGAACGGTTGATGCACTACTTGAAAATACTATATTAAGATCCAACACCAGAGGAAACAATATGCTTATAAGTTGTATAAAAGTGTATACAAAGTGCTTTACAGAAGCAGATTTAACTCTGTTTCAGCAGGTGTTAAATCTAGATGAAGATGCATCATCAGTCCTTTGAAAACTGCGAAGACCTCTTTTCTATTAGACAAGCGTCAAGACGACAACTTTTCAAATAGTGAAATCAACCCTTTGACAATGTTAGTGCTGGCTTCTAATTGTTTGTTCCCTGCTAAAGCAACAGGTTCCGACTGGCATTGCTCAGTGTTTGTGTACTATCCATAAAGCCATAGCTGGACAATGAACTTTGTGTTTTCATTACTTTACAGAAAGAATGGTACAGGTGAAATTGAGAAAGGCATGAATTAGCATGGATCATGTTTAGCTACTGGTAAAGTTCTGACATAAGACTTGCCACATGACAGAACGTTACAGTACAGAACACTCCATGGTCACTAAGAACTAACTGAAGGCACCAGAAAAATCTTTTATCCATCCAAAAAACATCAGTTCATCGAAGGAAAAACTTCACAGTCAATAACTTCCACTAGAGTTCACTGGATTTGTCACTTCAGATATGAAGCACCTAGATAGAAGTAGAGTACCAAGGTTTGACTGCAATTACCTCATCTTTCCTATTTTTAGTGACAGGACTTAGATTATTTTAAGTGCATTTTATAGAAAACCCTTCTTTACTGAAATATAAAGACTGTAATAAAGACAATAGAATGTTTTGAAACTGTTTTAAATCCTTCACTCAGCTTTGCTTCTACAGATTTAACATGTAGGGGTTCTAATCTTACTGCTACTAATTAGAGCTTTAGTGTAATTGTGCCAACAGGGTGCTTGGCATAATAATTACTATTGAGAGATGCTGGCGGAGCAGTAACGTGCCCACATAATACAGATATGTCTAATATTATACAGCAGTCACCTTTGTATGTTGATTCTTAAGTTGGATTTTAACCAAGTAAGGGGTTATTTTGCCTTTATTACAAAGCTCGAAAGGCATATACATATGTATGATTTAGGTTTTTCCTAAATTCATTTTTTCCTCTTTGATTCTTTTGAATATTAATTAGGTAGGAGAAAACTAGAAGGCACATTTTATTCCACATCCTTCATAATTTAGTCTAGTTTGGCATGGGAAAATGAACAAAAATGCTTATGTTGGCAGGTCATACTTCTAATGTAATATTAGACTTTCTTCAGATAATGTCCTCAGCTGCAAAGTTTACCATAATATACAATAAACTGAACTAAAACCAGAAGATGAGTAAGACTTAGAAATCTGCATTTAGCAAGTGCGTGTACTGCGTTCCATTACAGTCTTACTGGTTCTGAAACAAATCTTTCTGTAGCTACTTGAATAAATCTGTTCAGTGAAATACATAAAACTTAAACCTAAGGGACAATGCAGGGACACTAACAAAGATACAGCAAAGCATTTTCAACAAGAGCATTTTTGATCACTTAGCAACGTTTTCTATCTTACTGTCTAAGAAGTTTCAGATAATGAAACTTTGTTAATGATGTAAATCTACAGTCAAAGAACACTTACCAGCATTGAGATGTTTTGTTTGGGTTTGTGTTTTTTACCTCTAGAAATATCAGCTTCAGCCACATAATCACCACAAAAAAACCCCCACCAACTTAATTATGGATATTTGTTAAGAAGGACTTCAAAAGCAATTTAAACACACAAACCCAACCCAACATCATAAAATAAAAAGTAATAAGCCTTTTCAGTCTAACTGTAGAATCTTCTTTTTAAAAAAACTGTGAACGCTAAGAGAAAATATACAGCATGGAGCCTGCAGCAGAGCTCCATCTAGAACAAACAGGCTTGTTTTTACTGCCCCTTAGTGCTTCCCTTTTAAAGTGACAGGAAACCAATTTCTGATTACAAATCAATGGGTTAGCATGCTACCATCAGACAGTAAATTTAGCTGTTGATATTAGACCATATAGGGTATCAGAAAAGATCAGGTATTGCCCTTTTGATGCATATAAAAACCAGTAAACAGTAATGCTTTTCTGTAACCCCATGTTTCCAAGGAACAATTCTTACAGAGTAAGTCACATGTGGCCTATTTATTGTTTGTGGGCCTCCATCAGAATAAAAACTGCAACAAATATATCATATCCATAAAGTGCCTAAGTTTAATTCTCAAAAACAAGAACCACTGAAGCGTGCTGTTTTAGTTAATATAATGGAAACAAAATGTATGCTCCTGTCACACAAAATACCTTTTGATGAAGTCTCTTTTTTCTTTAAGCTTTTAAGATAATCTTAGAGAAATCATCAAACTATAAAAAGAAATCAATAAAACAGAAAAGGTTCCCATCACCCCTACAAAAATCCATAACTTTTGCATTTTAATAGAGACACTACAAGACTATATCAGTCATTTTCTTTCTGATGTGTTCCTTTGATTTCACTCTTATCTCACAGGACTCTTGACTTTCCTGAGAAAGGGATTATTGAATTGTATGTTCCCTCAGATGCTCTTGATCATTCAAGTAGTCTGTACTTAAGAACGTTACAGAGTCTGCTCAGCTGCTGGCTCCTTGGGAACTCATCAGGGACTGTCATCTTAATATTAATTGGGTTTTGTGCAGGAATCCGAGTCCCTCAATAAGAGGGTTTCAAGAGAGAAGATTATGCCCAAAGCTAGATATAAAGACAAACATATTTAGCACAACAATTATGATAATTGCAGAAACACTCTGAGAAATAAGTAAATCTGATTAAGGGCACTTCTACATGATCAAATATTAATCTGATGTCTTCACTCTAACCTGGTTTGAACATAAGAGGCTTCTTATGGTTTTATGTATTAACAGATTTGTAGAAGCTGAACTCATAGTACCTAATAATATGGTACATCCAAGTCAATACAGTAAAAGGATCTTTACGGAATGTAATCCACTTAAATTAAAAATAGACACAGATTGAATCATAGAGCTTAAATTAAAATTGACATACAGTCAACCAATAAAACATTTTATATAAAGCCTTGCATAAACTACCATAACACTTTTCAAATCTCATAGCATAAAAAACTTGTGTGTATTTCTTTTTATTGAATAAAGACTGCATCACTTCAGAAGAAATCACCATAAATACCACTCAGACAAAGAGTAGTAGAAGTCTTCAGACTCACATAATAACCAGCAAATTACTTACACCTATATTTGCAGATGTGAGATTTCTTTCTCTTTAACATATGTGTATTAACTGTAGAGATTTGAAGTATCCAATCAAATAATTTTATTTTTAAAATCACTACGATTTATATGAACTGTGGCCCTACACTGTATATTTGAGTGATGAGTAATAATACAGTGGCAGCAAAAGTGTTTGCCACACTGATTTCTCTACCTGTGTGTGCATGCACCTACCTGTATATAAACTTATACAGACCCTTCTATCAAAAATCCTTACAAAAATCATGATTAACATTCTGTACACTTCATATTTAATACTATCATGACAAGTATTTTTGGTTTGTTATGCACAGACCAGTTTTGAATAAATCTTAAGCTAATATATACAGTATGCATACTTTAAAATATAAATTTGCAGAGGTAGAAGCAATGCCCGAGAGCTTCTACACTATATTTGCATAATCATTTAACTCAGCTGAAAGCTTCCATCTATAGCTGATTTCAAAACTGAACATAAAGCATCTGAAAACTATTAAAGTAATATATGCACAGAAGCCTACAAAAAAGGATAATATATCAAAAATTACAACGCAAAAATGCATTATTTCTACCCAAGAAACACACACACATAGATGCCTATCTATCCATCTTTATTTGTAAGTATTAAGCACATATAGACCTTATGTGAAAGGTAAATCATGCCAGCGTGGCTTACCTCCCATGGTAATTAGGCTTGTGTTTCTGCTTTATTAACTCTGATACAACAGTGTCCTGCCCTCTGTCACCACGGGTACTAATAGATGATAATCACTACGATTTGGAAACCATACAAATTAAATGATGAAGTGAGATGAAGTGCAGTAATGTAGTGAGTTCAAGGACAAGCAAGTTAGTCATTTCAATACTCATTTTCAGGATATTAAATAGGAAATACATGAAAAAATTAGACCACAATTTATCACAAAAATCATAATTTACAAGTTAATTATATATATTCCTGAAATATTAATGTTTTAAAGATGATACTAAGAAGTTTGCCTTACACAAGACAGTCTTTCCCCTAAAAGAAACATCTCCTATTTATAAAATGCAATGAAATCTTTACAAAATTTAATGCTTCCTATGGACAATTTTAATTTCAGGTGGACAGCAAGTATATTTTTCCAGTCCAGTGATAGCAGGCCTATATTAGTATATTGAAAATACATTATTATCTGCATTATTGCAATGTTTAAGATGTGATACTGATTCTTAGCTCCAAACTACAATTTTTCATCCATTAATCTCACAGCACTAATGCTGCAAAGCTACTGTTCATTTTTTTAAATCAAGTGCTTAATTATACAGAAACATAACTCAGACAACAAATATAATTTCACTATGAGTAGTTGTCAGCATTTTCTTCTTTTAGATGTTTTAAAACTTAAAACTTGTGACGGATATCACAGTTTTACAGTACCTTCAAAAAGAGACTTCAAATTCTGAAATGTCCAAGTGACAGATTTTCTTTAAAAAAAATTATCAACTTCATAACAGACAATTAAAGCACTGACACAAAGATACTAAGTCTGAACACTTTCACTGTGTTTCACTGCCTTTTCAAATCCATACTTATCTTTGGTAACTTATCAATACATTCTTATCACATTTATTCTTTTCAATACACAAGACATGTAGTTTCAATCTTCCACTTCAATGTAAAGCTAAGATTCTCATAATTTTAGAGGGTAAAAATGTATTTCAGTATATTTACTGAAAGCCAGATACCTTTCAGTATAAGCTAACATTTTAAAAAACAAATTAGTGAAAAATTTTCTGTCAAACAGCTTTTTTTTTTTTAAAAAAAACAAACAAACAGGTGAATGCAGCTACTTTAATGTATTATCCAGTTATCTATAAAAAAACCCTGGTTCTAGGGAAAACAATCCATTTTATTCAAATCAAAGTCCTTTGCCCTAGTAGTTTTCTAAACCAATATTTTAACCTACAAACAGCTCACTCTAATATGAAGAGTTTTGAATTGTTAGATATATTTCAATAATCAGGATGCTCTCCAGAAACATAATTCTGCCTGGGCCTATATCGTGCCCTGTGAAAACAAATACTCTGCATTCTTTTTCAAACTAAGCAAGTACTGTTCTTTTTTAAACATTGCTTATAACCAAAAACTATAAAATACGTTTATTTTATATTTGTACTTTGTTCATGCATATAGATATAAAAATGTTCTTTCATTCTTTAAAGTGTTAAGATAAAAGCAACTTAATTTCTGAACTAAAATTGAATTCTGTATATAAAAAGTATTTTAAATTATATCAAAACTTTTAACAGCATAGGTCTGCTCTCTACTGATCTTACAAAGGATGTATTTTACTACAGTGCTATACAATGCGTATAGTCCACATAATACAATTCCATCTCCTATTTAAGAGACTCAAACACTATTTCAAAAGAGTGTCCTAAAAATAAAAGTTTCCATCTTTGAAGAGAAAAGGCTTAATAGACAAAAGAAGTACAGATACTTTGCTAATAATCATCCAACTAGCTACTTTCTGTTCTGAGGAATTGTTTTCTATGGTTAGCATGTTTAGATCCATTCAATTCTAGATGCAGATTATGGCAATTAGATATTTATCCTCCTTAATGTACACTGTTTTTATTTATGTTGAACTTGAATCCATTATCAGAAACAAAGCTGCATACATATAACCCTAACCAATTGCTGGAGATGCACACAGACTACTGCTTGTTTACTTTGGGTAGACTAATCTTATGGCATGCATTAAAAATGTTGTACTTGTCACTGACTAATACAACAAATTGAAACCTTGGAACAATCTTATTTACAATTCAAGTACTCCATATTTGATTCCTGCATCAGAATTTTCATTAACCCTTTTGTTAAATAACTGAATCTCAGAGCAACACACAGCTACACTGCATTTTATAACTAAATACAAGAAACTTTAATTTGCTACTCAAAGCTTTTATCTAAAAGATGCATTCAGAGTGCATTGTCTCACTGTATACTTTTCAGGCCCTCAGTTAGTATGCAATACATAATTGAATATTTCAGCTGCCTTCTACCGTTCACATAGCTATGGTTGTGAAAAAAACCCAAACTTTCCCTCATCTCTATTCCATAAATAAAAGGCTTAGCTGCTGTTTTTACTTACAGTTCCCAGAATTTCTCTCTTCTAAACCATTTTAGCTCTTAATACGAAAGTTTTATTAGTTATTCTGTCAGAAAATGCAAACCTGTACTAAGTGACATTAACAGTTACAGTTGGTTTAAGTGTGGTTGGGCACCCCTGATTCCATCAAGAAAAAAACCAAAACAATATACGGCACATGTCCGCATCTAAAGACTGAAAACATACCCAGTAAACTAGTCCCCCAGACCGAAAGGAAATCACTGCTTAATTCCCCGACCAGCGCCCTGGCCCCGGCGCTGCAGCGGGGCCGCCAGGCAGCTCCGCGGCCCGAGCCCCCCCGCTGGCGCAGGCAGCCATAAGGTGCTGCGCAGCGCCATCTGCTGGCGCCAGCGCCGCCCGCGCGCCCCGCCACGCCGCGGACACGGCCCACTCACCTCGGCTCCGCGGGGTCTGCGGCGCCCGCGCAGATCCGCGGCACGCCCTGAGAGGCAGCGAGACCCACGCAGAGAATCAGATGTGCACGTAAAGACATCGGAAAGATGAAATCATCGGAGAGATGAAATCTGAGCAGAAGGGCCTTCTTCCAGGGAAAAAACGAAGGCTGAATTTCCTTTGTCCCGGTCCAGGGAAGCGCTCATTTTAAACTGCTTCATGGACATGGTTTTCTCGCTTCGATCTAGACAGAAGGAAATTCAGGAGGTCGTTGCATGGAGAAATAAGTTTTTTCTTAAGCAAGAACATCACAACAGTTTCTATCCTAGTGTAATCCTTAATAAATGCTAGATTCAGAAACAGTTATTTTATTTTGGGTTATAATGAGTAAAGACATTAAAAAATTGTATAAACATAACTGATGAAGAATATATTTTAATTTTTTCCAGGCTTCATATACGCAAGCAGATTAAAAAGAAGTGATATTTGGAACGCTATTGTTACAAGATTATGAAAGCTAAAACAGCCTTAAGAATGTTTTCTGAAGAATGACAGGTGAGCAAGTCGGGAAGCTGTTTAAATTGACGACTTTATTCTTTTATCTCTATTTAAAAGGAAAATAAAACTAATCTCACTTTAACTGGAATTGTTTGCTACATTGACATAAAAAAAATAACAATTTCCCCCCAAAATGGGACTATCCAGACCTCTGAACTGTTCACCTCTTTTCTATGCAGTTTACATAACACCAGTAGCCATAGACCTGATGTAAAAAATAAAGACAAATTCTGCAGCATTAGCGGAGCTGCTTGTATGAGCAACACCCTCACGCTGTAAGAGTACAGACGATAGAAGTGGGTCTGACAGTCCTTCCTCCGTGACACCACTCAAACTGTGGTAGCAGAATCCTGTAGATGGGAAACCCAGATTCTGCTCACACCTCTGACTGCTCCCTGTAAATTAATTTGTTTACTTGATGCCTGTTTCATGAGGTGCGTAGAGGCCTTAGCTGGTACATGTGCATACCAAAAATCTCACACATTTAGTACCCACTGTGGGGTCCTGGCCACAGAGTGCTCTGTGACAGCCTGATGATAAACAGCTGGCCTGCTTATGGAACGTGCAGAGCACACTGGGCAACATAAGCAAAGAACAGGTAAGCAATGTTAGCAGAACTTGCATTTCAGAATATGACAGGCTACTTCAAAAATCCTATTGCCAAGCTGTCCAAGCTAAGACTGTAGTTAGAACTCAGTTCAACGCCTAGTAAAATACGTATACTCTTAATTTCAGCAAGAGCTAGCTCACATCTCGGGGCAAAAATTAAGTCAAAAGAATCCCTCTCCCTCTTCCTCCATCAACTAACACTCAAATGCCTTTGTTACACCTACAAATAACTCCAATTAGTAGATCTAGTACTCTATATTTAAGCCAGTGTAACATTTCAGATTAAAAAAAAAAATTCAGAGCAGTCTGTTTTTCCATTCAGTAAACCAGGAATCAAAGCAGCACGCCTGTCATCTGCTGCAGCCAGCATAAGATTCTGCCAAACTCTGCAAATCCAAAGGACAATGCGTCATTGCTTGTCTATACCACAGCACTGAAGATACGGAGACATAAAACACCAGTGGTAGCCAGGATTGTAAGTATGACAAGATCAAGGTGGTCAAGTAACAGATAAGAAAAAGCCGTGAGCAGTCTTCTCAGATTCCTCTGGCTGCAGCATTTTGTCTCAGAACAGTCAAACCTCAAAAACACAAAATGCCTTTAGTTTAGAATACTCCCTACCCCAGAAGTATTTTTATAAAGTGTTATTTGGTATTATTCATCCCACAATATGTTTCTATTTCAAACTATAACAGAAAACTGTTGCTAAGGCTTCAGTGACTCAGTAGTTAGTACGTACTAAGTGTCATTTTATTTGTCAGTGTAGTGATATGCAATCTCCTCAGTGTGATGTCACATGAAAATTTCTTGCACTGGTTTTAAGACAACAGTAGTTGTTAAACAACAAACAAACAAAAAACCAACAACAAAAAGAAGATGAGAAAAAGTGATCCAAAGTGGTATCACCGGCTGAACTACATTAACTACTTGGCACAGCCTAAAGCCGAATTCTTTTGTCAGCATCTTTAACATCTTGCAACATAGCACAACTTTTTATTTTAATTCCTTCCCAACATTGTAAAGGAGTAAGTTTAGTATATCAGAAAGTTATAAAATATTGAACTACCGATACCAAGAGATGTCCAGCCAGCTATTTCAAGTCTTACTTACAAGCAGTTGATTTTTGCTCTTATCAAAATGTCTACATTCTTGCTCATTCCTAGTATTCTTACAGATGTTTTCAACTATGCAAAAGACATCAGCCTGAAGTTGTAAGTAGACACTTCTACATACCTACCATCCTGCAAATACATTGAATATCGATGTGCCAAGAATCCAGTAACCCAGATGAAATCTCTAGGATCACAGATAACAGTACAGAGTTGGGCATTTTCTCCTGAGTCCAGTAAAGACATAATGTTGCTGAGATAACAGACTTTACTTTCAATCACCTTTAAATATAACTGTATTTTTCAATATTTTTTTAATTTTAACACAAAACCTGAAAACAATATGAAACCTCTCATATAAATAACTAACCAGAAAAGACATTATTTTTCACAAATTTCAAGGGAATTTGGATTAGACATTTGTTTTATAGACTCTGTGGGACAGGAAATATTTCTTCAACATTTTTGCCAAGTGCCCTAACAAACAGAGCACTTCAAAAATCTCAGTGGCAACCAAGACAAGTCCTGTCACAAACTGCATTTTAATTAAATACTACTCTGAGTAAATCAGTGAGAAATCCCAGTTATTTAACAGCTTCACTGAAAACAGATACACGTACTAAGAAAGGAGAAAAATCTCAGCAAGGTATCACTTATTAGGACCTAAGTATCATTTAATTGCATAGAAATGAGATACATATGCTTTGAACTAATGTGGAAGTACTTATCCATAACACAGCATTTATCAAAGATTAATGTTCTCCAACAGAAAAATTTTCAAGCTGCTGCCCATGGCCACAAGAAACTAAAGTTAAAAGTGGAGATGGCAAAAACAATTCAAAATTCTGGTTCAAGCATATTATTGCATGAATATGATTGCCTAAGCACAACTGAGTATTTGAGATCACTGCATCCTGATACAGGATGAGTCTGAATCATTGCTTGCCTAGGGATGGCTACAAATGTAAATGTCCATCACAAACACACACAAACACATCTTTGTCGTTTCAAAATAGCGACATGTAGTTTTTCCACTAACACAGTACTATAAATACCAACTTCTGCAACTAATTAAAGAATTCACAAGAATGACCTCAAGTTATACATGTGTATTTTGCCTGCAGCTTAGAAAGTTTTGAGAATTCTTTAATTTTCATATGCTAAATTTGTATAATCATTATAAATACAAACTTACAGCCGAGACACAGTGCTGTTATTGGATAAAAGGGTGTAGGAAAAGAAAATCCAGAATTCTGAAGTGCGCAAGTAGTTCTACCACAGCATGTTTTACAGCACTGACTGCAGTTTCCAAAGCACTCAGCACCGGTAACTGAAGATAGGGACTAGGATGGGCTTCAGGTGATAATTCATTTTTCACTTTGAATGTGCCTCCGCTCAATAGGGCCTTACTCTTGGTTAGTACTATAGCACTACTATATTTGACAGTATTAATACTATAATCTCTGTTGCTATACTTGTTATTTCTGTTCTGTTCTATTCCTTTCATAAAGAAACGAAACAACAACCACCACCAACAACAACCTACAACGCACACACACTCACAAACCCCAAACCCTTCAAACTGGAAAATAACTTTACAGGGAGAGCTAGAGCAATTGTCTCAAATTTCTATGAGCATATATTACAAAGTGAAAAACCCGGCAAACAAAGTAACGAGGATTGCACTTGGAGCCCTATCCAGCAAGCTCAATAGCTTAAATTCGTACTGTACCTTAACAGTGTGCATCTAACTGGTAGAAAATCTTTTTTTTTTCAATATCTTAGTGGAGTATATTGATTTTTCGTATAACTACTGCCACAAATCTGCAAAGGTTATATATGAGCGCTTGTCTAAGCATGTTAGCAGTCCTACCAAAATCTATGCAAACAATCATAAGCAGGCATAAACTACAATATCTTATTAGGTATTCTAATGACATTTTTAGGATAAATGTATTACAATCTTTAGCTGTTTGATGGAAAGGTATCTTAAAGCATTCATTCCTTTCCTATTTTAAGCTTTCACCTAATCTAAGATCATTACTGCAAGAGCTCTGAGGACACTATTTCATAAAAATAAGAGGCTTAATGGTTCCATTCATGTTAGTGCCTCCAAACACACTAAAAACAGTTGCCTTTTCAAAATATTTTCTTCAAAGAAAATTCTGACAGCAAGCCAGAAATATGTTTTGGTATAAATACAGAAAGAATAATATGGTTTTGAAGATTTTTCTGTTTTGAGATCAGCACTCAAAAATAATTTCCGTATTAATAGTTCTCAAATAAATATTGAGTATAATCACCTATAAAGGCATAAATGTGCTACTGGGTGAGTTAACTCAAAGAGCAACTTGTCTTGTGTGAAATTAATGATTGGCTATTTAAACCTGACCTGAATGCGAAGGTAAGAAAGGAGACAGCAGTTTCTTGCAAACACACAGCAACAGACATTACCAAATACTATATATCACAAGGGATTTGAAAAAAATGAAAAATAAAATAGGAAAAAGTGATAAATGAAAATACTAAAGTTTAAATTCTCTTAGATTTTCTCAGTAGAAAACTAGCAAGTGGAAAGGACAATGAAAAATGGAAAAATGGTGTCCTGATGTAACAACCATGCTGTGACATTTTGCTGAACAGACTTGAAAGTCACAGTACCCAAGTAGTACATAAGAGTTTAAAACCTGTCTACAGAAAGTTAATTTATACCTTTTGTCTTTGAGCTTAATATATATTAACCCTTCTGAATATAGATATTGTACTTCACACTTGGAAAGAACACTTTTCAACTCCTGATCTGGGGGTGGGCTGGCCTGCTTAAACCCAAGTCCCCTCCCTAGCTTTAACTAGTGAAGCAGAATGTGAACAAACACACCCCTGCAACATATTAGACTTTATTGCTGCTATCTTCACCTCATAAGCATGAGGCCTAGACAATATTATTTAATGCCCATAAAGAATAACTTCCCTCTTATCAAGGGCATGCATAATCTAGTGACAAGAACTCTTAAGGAAAAAAAAATTGAGCCAGATGATGTAGCCTTTTCAATATAAAAAGACAGTTCTATTTGGTCATGTGCTTTTGAGGTAACAAGCAAGTCTGCTCAGCAAGTCGGATTCAAAGCTTCCCAGGTTATGCGTCAGCAGAAATGGAAATCTTGGTAACACTGTACTGTGCCAAACTGCAGATCCAAGTACAAAATTATGGTCCATCATGGCCATGAGGAGATGATTCAGAGGTACACCTATGCCATCTCCCCAAATTCTTTTTACAGGTTACATGAACACAAAGATTAATAGAACTCTATGGACAAACCACAAAGAAAATGAAAGTCTTTACCAGGCTCCTTTAATAGGGATACTTTTCCTGCTGCAGGAACTTTGCAGATCCTAGTGATTGATGCTATGTTTACTTCTTCAAATCACACTAATTTGATGTGTATCCAAACGATAGATCCAAGTGATATTTCATCTGAGGAAGCAGGAGTGGAACTGGGAAGGCCAAAGGTTGAATAGGGTTGAAATTGGTGAGGAACATGAAGTGGTTCAAAAACTAACAGTGTCATCCATGACCTGCATGGGGTAATGTACCATCAGCAAGTATGCAAATGATGCTAAATTGCTTGTAGATGGAAGCAGCGAATATTCAATGGGACCTCATCAAGCCAGAAAAATGGGACAACAGAACCCTCACAGAGAAAAGAACCTCTTCCGGAATACAACAGCCAGCTCCATGCAGGAGTGCAGGCTAAGGACCAAGTAGGTAAGTAGCAGTTCTGCAGAAAAAGGTCTTCTGGGCCTTAGAAGAAATAAGTTTTTAATCATTAGCTCACTCAGAGACTATGTTATCTCCAACTTCTAAGATTTGCTGGATTCAACTGGATAAGCCCTGAGCAGCCTCATCTAACTGGAAAGTCACTCCTGCTTGGAGCAGGAGGTTGGACTAGATAAACTTTCTCAGATATAACTTAAGAGCACCAGCACAGGATTCGTGACTGAACTACTTTCTGACACCATCAAAGAGGAATTTACTCTTCAAAACTGTAGCTTATTTGTGAATTACCAGTTGTGAACATACAGGTGACAGAAAGACTGGATAGAATATTTTCATCCTTTTTTGAAACTAGCATGCACATTTGACAGTGCTATTTATAGCTAAGTTTTCTAAAGTCGATGGTCAGTTTCTGTGCTGCTTCTGTGGGCTCTTGCCACAGTAGGAGTTTTTGCTTCAGGTAAGCGTGACTCCAAACCAAGCAAACCAGTTTCTGAAGGAGCAAAACTAATGAACCCTCCTTTCCTGCCGAGTTTTGCCTTAAGGTTGATAGCTCATGTGGCTTCCCCAATTTCCAACAAAGGTTGAGATTATATTATACCCTTCCCCCTCAGTGAAATACAAGCTTTTTCTTCTAAACATTGCTTATTTTCCTAGGACTCACAGAACTGAAACATCTTTAAGATTGCTTGCTCTCCATCACATTCACTCTGGAATGACCAAACACAAAAAGTTTTTAGGAACAGATGCTCAGACACCCTCACACACAGTCAACATGACGGCCCAAAGAAGTCGTTTCTATGTCAACAATCTAGAAAGTAGTAGTGAGCCATGTAACTGTGAAGTTCTGTACGCATTTTCAGTAATTTCCAGTTCAGAGCAGTAACTGCTATCGGTCGATACCAGTTGATCTAGATGTCTAGAAAACTAAAATGACCCCAAAGGATAGCTTGCCATAAAAATCTCATCATGAATCAGAAAAACATCCTATTATAAAGAGAATAATGAGTTTGTTCCTATGAAACTTAAGTGAAGATTTTAAGAAACTTCAAGAAAACAATCTCTTAATTTAATAATTTAGTCCAGAAACTGCACAAATGGAATTACCGAATATAATAGATTTCTTTAGAAAACAAATGGTACTTCTATTTCGAAATTAAATATCAATCCTAATTCATGTCCTTCCCCTCCTTGAATTCCTACAGGTCTTCCTCTTTTCTCAATCTAATAACAGTGTATTTTATAGATTAAAATCAACATGTCTGTTGCTAAACTACACCTTCGTCAATTTAGAATACATCAAGAATTAGAATACTAAATAGAGTATGATGATGATATGATAGCAAGATGATCATCATGATGTCTTGGGAGCTGAACTTTACCTAAGCATAACTGTGACACAGGTTACATGCAAGGCAGGACTCTCAGTAATGACACTAGTATTAGGTGCTTAGGTATTGCCAAGGTAATAATTTGAATTAATCCAGTTTGGAAGCTCCTTCATAAAGAAGCTTAAAGAGAATTAGCAAATTTCAAAGGCCTAATTTGCGTCAGTGAATTTGGTTCCAAAATGGAAGGAACTACCTAGAAGAAGATTTTTAAAAAATTGAGCTCTCAAACCCACTAAGGATAAAGATTAAAAAGCCTTGAAAATCAGGATCAAACAGAATTGTTTAATGTACTGGTATTAACACTCTGTGTTTGGTTTCATTGTTTCTTTTTGTTTCGTTGGTTTTTGACTAGTACATTGCTGTGGCATTAAATCCTGGTTTGCATTTGAAATGGTGTTCCTTTAATGTGTATACACACAACTGTGGACCTGGGCCATCAGGTGCTACTTTAGGCATACTAATTTGATATGGTTATTAACACACTACAAATTAAGTACATGGCTTACTGCTTTGCTAACTTCTTAACAAGTATTCTTCACCTTCAGAGCATCTTTCCTTTCTAGTGTTTTTACAAACGCTCCAAGATCTGTAAAAAAATAATTTGAAAAATAACCCTAAAAGTATATAAGTAGATATTATCTCAGTTCTCAGGTCTCATTCTTATCTTAACTGCTTGCACACATTTATGCAATCCAGCAAAATGTCATGCATCGTACCAGGCTAATCTCAGATTAAGAAAATTGCTAAAGGTTTATGAAGTCACTCAGGTAGAAAAGAAATTACAAATAATTCAAGGGCTGTCAGTTGTTGTAGAGGTATAGGATTTGACTGGGCCCCATCGAAGGGTGAAAAATTTGACTGTTCATGGTGATTAACTGCATCATTTCTTTCCAGAGATCTTGGGCAAGAGCAGGGTTGAGCGTAAGAGACAGAAGCATGAATTGTCTTGATGAAAAGCCATTTTATCTGAAAGCAGAGCAGAAAATACCATATAGCTAGTCCAGGCCTTTATTATAGGAAACCTAACAATCTCCACCAGCAGAAAATTCAAGAGACACGTTTATAAGGATTCCACACTTGCTGTGGTCAACCTTCTCCCCCAACCCCAGCACTGGTAGAAAGACAAGAATAGGCCAGTTTAATGAATTTTAAGAAATTATACACTTCTGCACCTTTCAACGTCTAACAAAGTGAGCCAGCAAAAGACCTACTTCCACAGGAAAGGGATCCCTTAGCAAAATGGGAACATTAAGCTATGTACAAGGCTCAGCCTCCATCAGAAAAAAAGGTTTTAGACTTTGTGAGAAGGGAACAGTGACCCTCAAATTTTGCCTGGACCATGCATTCTCCCTCTTAATCCCGGGGTGGGGATGGTTGTATTCCCAAACTTTGTGGGTATTTTGGGAGATTTGTGGGGTTTGTTTGTTAAAATATCTTAGATATGTGTGTGCACTCATACAGTGAAACAAAAATGCACCCTGTCCCCTCTGATGACTGTAGTTCACTAGCTTGTTCAAACAAGTTGCTGAGAATAAAAAAATATACTTCAGAAAGTCACCTTCTGAACACAAAATTCTCCAAGCAACTCATTCAGCATTAGGTCTTTGCATTCACATTTATGCTATTTTTGTTCAGCTTGCATTCACATCAATACCACTCTTACCATCTGAAAGTCTACTACTTCTCTCATCTTTTAGGTACCTAAAATGTACATGAAGTGTATTGATAAAACATAACTGAAATATACCATGCAGAAATGGAACATGGAAGGAACACGCCTTTCAGGATGCTAAACTTCTTTCAATAATGTTGCCATGAGCCAATGAAACAGTCTTTAGTTCCTACCTCTTCAACATTCTTTACCTTCAAGTAATACTCCATATGTTGGGTGCTGAAAACGGTACATTGCACATGCCAGCAGTAGTGAACACACTAATTCTAAGGGTCACGTTCATTAGTTTGTAGCTCTAGTGAACAGTTTCCTGCAGCTCTAATTTTTATGTGCTTTTCAAAGGCAGTCACAAAATGAATATCAAAGCACATTAGTAATCCACATTGGGAAAGCTGTCAGAAATTGTTGGGAAAATAAAGTGAATCAATAGTACGTTAAGGGTCTCAAATGGAAAAAATATTGAATATTCATTATCTTGGTTTCAGAGGAGTAGGGATTTAGTAGAACTGTAGCAGCTTGTAGGATTTTCGACTTTCTTGAAAACATTAAAATAATTTTTGTGATGTGCTTTGAATTCAAAATTTAATTAGTTTCTCTAAAATTACGTTTTGCATCTTCATGTTGTTTACTGGTACATATACAGCATAATTAGGAGAACTAGTCTGAATGGCACAACAACTTTTAAGTATACTGTTGCTAGGAAAAAAGTACAATAAGAAGTATTCATGTTTGCTCATTACCATGCAGAAACACACGGAAAGCAGCTATACATTTGAAAGTGCTGCTGCAAATGCTGCTAAGCAGAAGCAAATATAAAAAAATACCTGAGTTAATTTCAGTGCTTTAATGAGATTTACAGCATATAAAATAGATATTTTTTAATGTGGCTTACATTCCAGGAAATGTGATATGCTTACACAAGCAACTCTTAATGGAGGGCTATGTCTATGCAGTTTGTTACTTAGGTTGCAAACTTGCTTCATCTGCTTGCCAAGCAGCTGTAAATATAGTTCTACACAGACCATATTATGCAATTTCTATATTTGAATAAACAGAAACACACTTCTATGTTAATTTTTATGTAAGAAAAATATCAGGCCCCTTTATCTCACACATAATACAAGAGAAAAGAATTTTTGAAGTAAGTCCCACAAACTATGAGTTATGAAGCCAGGGCCGGGGGGGTGGGGACGGGGGGACGACAACAATTTCCCTACTGCTTATTTATTTTTGCATGTAACTACACAAATATTTTCAGGCAACCCAGTAATCTATTCATAAAGAAAGTTATGAAATCTCCTCATTCAAGTCAAAGCTTTGCCAACCAGCTAACCCTCAGGTCACATTTATTTTACAATCTTCACCTGCCCCTTCTTCTTTGAAGAATCCGAATAGTTAGTAACTACTTTTTAAAAAAGTGAAATAGATTTTCAAAATTTACTGAAAAAATTAAAGAAAACACAGTACTTGTAAACACGATAACTTCCTGATATTCAATGTTCATCCCCTTCAGAAAGGGGATGAACTTCATTTTAAAAATTGTCATCCATGAAACATGCTTCCATCCTGACATCATCATATATTTTTTTCTAATTCTCTAATTAGAAGCCCTTTTTCCCTAATATAAATAAAAATTATGAAACTATCATGTAACAAAGATTAACTACTTTTGACAAGACAGGGAAATTCTACATTTACTTCCTAGAAGCCAGAAAACCACTCTCACCATTCTTAGGTAACAGCAGAAATAATAAAAAACATAGAGAAAGCACAATTTGATTCTGGGGGGGGTTTTTGGGTTGTGTGGTTTTTTTTTTTTTTTTTTTAGGACTGTTCCTTCTTTTGCCTTAGGAGATTAACTTTCAAAAAGACTGTGAAATCACTGATGTAATTTGTTTCAAGTCAGAGGGAAAAGAAATGTGTAAATACCAAACATTTACTTTTTAGAGCACAAGAAGAAGAAAAAAAAAAAGATAATCAGTTTCCTAAAAGAGGTTAAGAAAGTATTGTCTAAGTAATAGTTCCCTAGCACTAGATTACTTTATTGCTTTTTTAACCGGAATCTGTTTTTAATTTAACAGTAAGATTTCACATCCTACTTAAAAAAAGCAAAAAGCCACCTCACACTATCAACCAGTACTCGTATGTCCTCCTACACCCTTTCCTAGAAAATATGAACTTCTAGTTAGTGTGTTAGTAAAAAGTGTTTCCGCTGATCTCTCCTTGGAAAATTCTTCACACTCTTAGATTATTCAATGGGTGCCCAATTAGAGAGCTTTAACTGTTTTAATGAAGCTCCTTGCTTTCGCCCATCCAATATTGAAGACAAATAAAGCCATAAATAGTTCCCTACTCATGACAACAATCCTGCACCTGCTTAACTTCTTCACATCAAGGGTATTTTGTACAATGACTGTCTCCCAAAGTAGTGTAATAGCCATGAAGAAATGTTCCTATTTTGTAATATTTTAGCACTTTTAACTTTGGATATGTAGTGAAAATACTAAGATACTACTGAAAGGCAAATCAATGAATACAGGAATTCACATTTCAAATAATATCTCCCAGTTTGACTTCCTTTCAGATAGTAATGGTTCAAGAAGAAAAAAGGCCATCTACAAAAACACCAAAATGCCCAGCAGCCTGTATGAACCATTACCTGGGGAAGATAAGCAAACGGAAGCATTGCTCCTTTCTGGCTCTTCGCGTTCCTATATTTTAAAAAAAGCACCTAGAACTAACAACATTCTCAAGAATCTTGTGGGGGCAGGGTGCGGGGTGTGTGATTTAGGCAGAAATGGTGAATTTTCACATTCAGGCCACCTGAGGAAGATAGCAGCAATGAAAATACAGCTATTATAAAAGGCAACAAGATTTCTTCCACTAAAGTGGATCTGCAACTACAGTTACATCCTAAATTGCCAGTGAGAGATATTCTAAGGAGCAGAATTACTTTGTCTAAAAAAAATTAAAAACAAACTAAAATAATATAAGGCTAAAAGTAATTAAGAAAACAATTTTGCTAGGAAAATTTCAAAACAAGCAATCAATATTTCAAATTGACTGTTGAATTCAGTTACAATTTAACAAGAGTCAGGATTTCATATGCTTTATAGTGGCAGCTCTCATGAAACAGCATTAAAGTCCATGATTATCTACACCCATATTTCAGGGTTCTGTACCATTATTATACTGAATATACAGAATACTGAACAAACACCTCTTGATTTTTATTTCAGAAAGTATTCAGCACATCCAGGCACCAAAAATTCAGCTACTAAAAAGCCACGCTCTCCTCTACTTCACAATCCTGATGGTCTACTACTGCACCTTCATCTTCTATGCTGCATGCATTTCATATATGTATTTCAACTGTGCATACTTCTGAAGTCTACGCATATAGCCCCCATCTAATACAGTAACTCTTATGGGAAAAATTGTTCCACTATTAATCCAGCTGCTAACCACTGCACTTTCCAAGATCATGCAACTTAGAAACCTGGAAGTCTATGCCATGCAATTGTTGTTAACCATGTCTCATCTGGGAACGTTTTGCAACCTTAACAGGAAATACTGATTTGCCAAGTTAATTTGCCTTCTTATTGTAAGAAACTCACCTTTCACAATCTTAGGTTTCCTGCAGTTAATACAAGGAAGAAAACCCACCAACTTGTAAGATGTGTGAAGAAACCAGTAGAACTGATAAAACAATGATACTTAAACTATCTGAAAGCAGGGAGCTTTACGTAGAGAACAGCAAGAGACTATATGAAAACAAGAATGCACCGAAGCAAACAAAATTCTAAAACAAAATAATTACGTAGTTATAGCCCTGTTTGATATAGGCAAGTGAAGAGATTACTCCTGTAAAAAAGTCAAATTAACATCTATGGAAACTGCAGTCTAATGTTTCACAATTCTTCCAACACTCACATACCTCATTAAGCTGAAACAGTCTTTATGACCACCTTCTAAGCAATCTAATAAACGAAAAGTGGAAAACTTTTTTTGATTTTGGGTTTTTTTTTGGGGGGGTGGGGGGGGTGGGAGTGGTGGTGTATTTTGTTTTGATTGTTTGAGGTTTTTTTACAGGTCTTCTTAGAACCATGCTATTAGTACAAAATATATAGCTTCCAGACCTATAGAGCCTTAGATGGATAATGTAATAAGCAAAACTCCACTAATCTGATCTTGTCTCCTATTTCACTACACCTAATACTAAAACATGTAATGTATGTAAACAAAACTTTTATTTTTGCCAAAAAAATAATTCCAGGAACCTCGTATCACTAAAAATCCTGAAAAACACACCAAACATAACACAGACTGATTTAGTGAACGTGATCACAAAGTCAGAATTACTAAATTCTTAATAACACTACCAAGGCATATCCATTGTCAAAACAAAGCATTCGAAACCCATGAAGTAGTTTTAAGCAAGATAGTTGGTCACATTAAATATCTTACGCATTAAGTGCATCTACATGAACAAAGATCTTCATTTACTTGACAATATAATTCAAACTATATCTAGACTATATTAAGCATTACAGGTGTTTCAAAATTTTGCCTAAAACAAGGAAGTTACAACAGTTACAACAGTTGTAATGCTGTTTCTCACACTTGAAACACCACGCAAATACAGTGCTGATTTGGTGTCAATAGCCCTAGTGAATAATGTTGTATTTCTTGACACAGCAAATTATAAGACATCTACCTTGCAAAAGCTTCCTATCCATGAAAGGAGAAGATACTATTCATTAAAATAATTAAAAAAAAAAAAAAAGCAAGCAAACAAAACTACAGTTCATCTCCATTCTGTCTCCTAATATCTCTCTAATACTAAAAACTCCTAGCTTCACATCTTTGGTTCTCTTAGATCCATGTGCATTCCCTGCTTCCTCCCAGAAATTTTGGCTACCGCTTTCTCTGCAAGCCCAATACGACTAAAAGTGCAACAGTAGCTTCCATTGGCTGGCAAGAAGCGAAGCACTTCATGATAGTTCAGCTAGACATACAACAATCCAGCAGTAATACACAACAGGACTGCCAAATACATTTCATATGGTCTACGTGAAATCTGGCAGACCTCCCCTATGGCATCTCACTGCATGAACTATAACTGATGGAAATGTTTACAAAAAAATACTTACAAACAAAATTGTCATGTTTCACACAGATCCATCTTAATTCCAAATCCAGAAAGTAAATTGGCGTGTACATGTGATTAATTCCAGGAAAGCCTGGTGAATTTGAAGTACTTACTCTGCAATCATAAATACAGTTCTAATGAGTCAGAGTGGCTACTTTACTGAAATGGATCATAATGTTAAAACTGTTATTGTCTTAAACATGAAACCTATTTCCTCCCAGAGTGCAATGTCCAGGCAGTTTCATGCGAAATCACAAACCTAGATATCATCCCTATATAGCAACTCCACATATTTGTTACCATTCAAGTTAAAGAAAGTAACACATCCACAATGAAATCTTTTGATACCTCGAAGTGGTTGTCATTTCAACTTTGTTTTTATTGTGCTTCATTTGAAATGTCACCTTTTTTACCGTGTTGCTACTTGAAGAGTCACAACACAGGCTACCTTTAGCCCTCCTCCCTTTCTCTCCCTTTTCACCCACAACAGACTAAGAAACTGATCTTCTCACCAGCAACAAACAGGTAAAATACACATTAACAACTTTTCTTCAGAGCTTTACTTTTCTGCTAAGCTCATAGTAAAAAAAGATCATGTGCTATGACACATATGACATCTGAAAAGTAAGCCAAACAAGTTTGTCGTCTCTATTGAAGTATAAGTTTAATTTTAAAGAAAGCACGTTTCTAAAAGAATCAATGAGCCCTGTCTAAAAGAAAAAATGAACCCAGTTGGGGGCCTACATGTATACTAGAGAAGAGGCATACTTAGTACTATGAGTCTTCCCAAATCTTTATACACACACAAATCTAGGCGGGGGTTTTTTTGAGGTGTGGTACGAAAGAGTTAAGTAGAGGCTACGCTAAGGAGGAGCAAGGTAGGGAAGCAGCAGCAATCTTTCTCCAAAATAAAAGACTCACTCTGCCTTTGCAATGTGACTTTTAGAGCTGTCAGCCACCAACATCCACAGCTTCTGCTAAAGACGATAGGAGCTACACTGAGACTTCCAAGAAACCAGATCCTTATGCACATCACGCCAGTTGACCTTAGAGGGCATTTTGCCTCAAGAGACACAACTGAGACTAAATTCATCTAGCATTTCCATTTTGTATTCAGTTATGGATAGTAAAACTGGCTGCAGCTCTTTGTGTAACACAATTCACCCTTGCCATTGTGTTCAGCTAAACAGCGTAGAATGAGTAGTTTATTCACCGAGGTCACATCCTCTGGCCTTCACCAAAGCCTACAACAAGAAGTATTTGCTGCATCAGCCTCTCACTTCTCTTCTAATTTTTCATTCAATGTCATATTCCACATAGGTCTAATGAGGTTGAGGAAAAAACAAAAAAAAAACCCCACCAAGGAGGGGTGGAAGAAGCACCTTAGCACAACTTTCTGCTACAACCAGCTTCTAAGAACCAGAATCAATTCCTTTTACAATTCTTTCCATAATGCTAGCTTGGACTGGCATGCAAGTAGCCCATCTTCACCAAGATGTATCCAGTAAGTAAAAGCCCGTAGACAGTTAATTAATTGTATGTAAGGCTGTTTTATACAGTTTATGTCACAATTCTTCTGAAGACAGCAAATTGCCTTGGAAGCATTGAGGCTGTATAAACAGATCAAGTTTTGATATAGGATTATCTCTAATGCATGTTTGGCTTCACGTACAAGCACCAAGAGTAAGTTCTCAATTTTTATGGTATCTAAAAACAATATAATTTTCAAATACAATTTAAGTAGTAGCTACTTTATGCTACTACCACTTCATTTGGAACACTTAAAAAGGTATTTAAAAATTCATATTCACATCCAATGTAATTGCCATTTAAGTCAAGAATTTACTTTTAATAAACACATTCTTGAGCTGGTAACAGTAAAACCATCATTCAAACATCATTTCCTGTACTAAATTTTACCCATATTAACAGACTTAGCAAAGCATCAACCGCAAACACATTGGTGATAGAAATTTCCTAACGCAAGCAGTCTTTATAGATTTCTGCTATTTCAGCGCAGGTCTCCAAGGACCATTTGAATCCATATTAATTTCCTCTCTGGCACTTATGCGGCCATGTATGAACTCCACCATTTCACTTTTAATCTGTCAGTAATTTAGTAATGTGTAAACTAATTATGCACAGATATTAATGTAATCAGTTTGGGGAGCTGTAAAATCAATGTGTTTTTACAGACTGCGTTAAAGAGAATTACATTATTATAGTCACATGTCTGTTGCTGATAATGTTATGGAATTAAAATAACTGTGATCCATGCATCAATACATATTCCCACAATCTACCCAGTGATACAATACTATAACTTTCTATAGAGGACAGGTCAAGTTTTTCAGTAACATTAAATCTGCCTGAAAATAACATGTTATTTCCACTAAGAAACACAAATTTGATGACATCTCAGGTTTCTCATAGTGAACTCGAAATGAACTAGCTAGCAGCATTTCATCCATGATTCAACCCAACTACTTGGCTTTGCTTCAGTGGAAAATGTGCAGAAAAGACTGTAACTACACCTCAACACTGGGCCATGCAAGTTAATCAAGAGTCACATTTGAAGCATCATGCAACAACACATTAAAACTATCAAGCATCACTGTGTATCCAGGCATACAGCAAAAACATTATCTACACACAGCAGCTGATGTATGCTGCCACAGAGCCTTGCTTTGATCTGATGCCCAGCTGCAGCTCATAATGCAGAGAATCATGCCTCTGCCTCATTTCCACCTCTTCCATCCTCCAAAGCCTCTTGAAATTCTCCCATGCTTTTCTACATGCTAATTCCTCTGTTTTCTGTGATGCAGGGCATTCAAGACACAGATTTTTCTTGTGAAATTTAATAATGCCATTCACCAACTGTATTTATTATCATACACACACACACAGCAGGCCAAGCAGGACACGAAAGTCCTTCTGAAGTTACCTCAGTAGCTAAGCCCATCTCTTTTCTCAGATAATCATTTCCAAGTGAAAAGGAATTTAGTTATCTTTGACGAGTGCATTATTCTTCTCAGATTTATCTGAAAACATCAACGCATTCAAAAGTTCTGCCACACCGACAGAACTACTCACAACATAACTACACCAGTTTTCCTGTTCCTTTACAAAGGTACAATTAAATTCCGCATTAAAGTTTCACAATACAATTAATGCAGTCAGACTTGATCTGCTGCCAAGAGGCCTGGCCTTTCCCCCTCTCCTCGCACACCCCGGCTGCCCCTCTGGCCCATGCAGTCTCAGGGGCAGCTTTGGGCCAGCGCAGCACGGATACGCGTTTTGCAGGCTCTCTGACAAATAACATCAATATGCAGAGATAAACACAGCTTGCTTACAAGTAAATTAGTACTTGCTGGTAAAATGTGTTTGTTTGGTTTTGGTTTTTTTTTTTACATGTAAAAGATATTAAGGCCTCAAACTTTCCACTCTACCCTAGTATTAATTTATAGTTATAAATTCATTTATTCATGTATATTATTAACAGTACACTTTATAGAAACTTCAGATTAAATCTGCAAAGTATATATATCTGTTCTCATGCCCTATTTTGGGAAGGGAGCTTCATAGAATTCATTTGAACTTCAAACTGGGCTGGCAGTAGAAAAACACTAGTAACTGCCTTGTGAAAACACATTAGCACAGACCCCAGAAGGCCATTCTCATACCCACCCCACCTTTTTCTTTTTTTCCTTTTAAAAACACAGACACTTTGTGGCACAGAAGTAAACAGCCACACACACAAAGTTTATGTACCAAACAAAATGCAAAATGCATTTCAAGCAGCAACAAATCAGCTAATTTCACCTGGCACTCGTCAAACTTCACTGTGTATCCATTCGCCTGTTGCACCCCTCCACTGAGTGCAAGCAGAGACAGCCCCGAGCACGGCACCGGAGGGGGGGACAGGGCCCGCCTGCAGCTCCCCACATGGCAGTGATGGCCCCGGCAGACGGGGCCAGGCCAGGGTGGCCCCTCAGGCCTCACGAGGGAGGACGCCCTGACTGACACACCCTGCCACGGCCAGGCTGCTTGGGAGGTACAAAACACAGCGGGAAGAAAACACCGAGCACATCAAACAGCCACAGCAGGTCTCCCTCACTACGGCACGAAGGGGTGAGCACCCAAGGCCAGCAGCGTTCCAGAAGGTTCCTCCCACAGCCTCCAGCTGCTCCCTCAGGCTGCCCCACTGGAAGCACTGGGCCCAGCCAAAGTTAGTCAGCAGCCACCACACACAGCACAGGCAGCCAGGGAACACTGGGGACCACCTCGTCACCACCATGATTCCTTCAGCTTTTGTGCCAAGGAGGGGCAAAGGCAGCAGAGAGCCCCTGTCATGTCCCACCCCCACCAGCAGCCTCTAAGCCACTCCAACCAGAAGCCTCATCGGAAGGAGAACTAGCTCAGCCCCATACCCACCACAGCAGAGAAAGCTGCTCTCAGGCTGTGCTCCTGTTCCTCCTCCACGCTCCGGCACAGCCCCAGCTACCACCCAGCAGGGCAGACTCCTCACTTCACCAAGCCACAGCTGGTAGGGGAGCACCAAGAGCCCGGCCGGGAGTTTCATGGCAGGTGGGGCTGCCTCTCTCCTCCACACCTGGCAGGTCAGGTGAGCTGCCTCTCACTAACGGCTTTAAAGCTCTTCAGAAGCACTGTGATGGTGTTTGAACATAAAACAGCCTCACTAACGCTGCCAGGAAAACAGAGTGCAGAAATGTCACCAAAATAACCATCGTCTTCACCAAGGGTGATTAGGTGGCAAAAATTTTCAGTCTGGCTCTGTTTGTCTGTAATTTACTGTATGTCCTGTGGAAACAAATGCAACCACTTAAGGCCTGTGAGCGAAGGGAAGTCTGTGAAAAGCAGAGGGAGGGCCGGGGTCAGAGTCGCACCTGTATAGGCAGCATGGGGCTGCGGGTGCCTCGGCCGTGCCAGGCGGCAGGGCCCTCCCGCGGCAGGGCACGCGTGGGGAATGGCGGGAAGATGGTGAGGGCTCCGGGGATCAGAAGGGGACTCCGCAGAGGCTGTTACAACCCCTGAGGGAACTAATGTTGCTGGATGGGAAAGCAGGACTGACCAGAGGAGCGATTCTGCAAAGCCCTGGTGGGCAGAGGGGAGATTTGTTTCCAACCTGTTTAATCTTTCTGTATCTTTAAAGAGTTACTTGCTGAAGTTTGATTTTTCTTGGATTCTAATAAAAACTAGCTTCTAACTGGAGCACTTGTGTGCTCATCCAAGGAAACGGGAGCGCAGTTCAGGCTGCAGCCCCCACAATGGTTTGTTATACCAACTGTTAGCACAGGTGGGAACAGTTCTGAAGTTGTAGGGAATAGTCAATAAATACTTATTTAAGGATTATCCTAGGTGAGAGCTAAGCAAGAATGCGTGCCGCTTATTTATGCTAACTACTGTATATTGATTCAATTAATTTCAAATTGTATTTTAATGTAAAAATGTGCACTATACAAAAACTTTTCCTCACTGGAGTAATTCTTTCAGCTCTTAGCTAAATATCAGTAACACTCAGTTTTGGAGTAGACAGAAAAGTGGCTCTAGCAGATAAAATGGTGAGCTCCCCTCAGCCACTACAACGCATGCTTTATTTTTTGGTAGAATAGGCTTATCTAAAGACACTACTTGTCTATACATCTGAAGCCAAAAATATTTCCATAAAGTGAAACTAAATGGAAACAGAAAGATCTGCCAAACTCTCATGTTGGCAAACACTATTTGCAAAAGGTTCAGTGGAGAGGAATGTAATAAAGAAAGAAACTAACAAGGCATGCAGAAACATGTAAACTGAGGAAAAAAAGGCTTCTAGTTCAGCTTAACGTTTGTACCTGCCTTCATGCCAGGTTGGGCTGGCTTCCACTTACACATCAGTAAATGGATGAAAGCAAGTATTTTAAGTGAGCATGAAAAGGGTCAACTTCACTCCTTGCCTCCCCTCTGAATTTAGACCGTTGCGTCAGACTTCTATACTGTCAAACAGTGCTACCCGCTACCTTTTATATAGATAGAAAAATCTCTAACAAACTAGCATACACACTTTAAAATTTTTTCTCAAAATTATTCTGAAAAGTAAATTCTCCCTTCTGCACCAAGTACTAGCCTTTAAAATATGCTGAGTTGGAGGAACTACTGTAGTTTAAACATACTTTTGTTTATAGTGCTTGCAGAGCAGTGCGTGTACAGACAAGCTAATTAGGCAGGGATTGTGTCCCTTTATTTTTATAATTCCAGTTTTAGGAGCAGAGCATTTGATTTATTAGATGAAGGTATTTTTATAGCCGCTAGTACTACTGCTCTTTAGGACATAAGGAACATCACAGCCCATTTAATTTACACAGGAGATGTTAGTACTATTTAATGGCATGTAAACATTTTATAAGGTAAGCTCACATAACAGGAGATTTTTTTTAATATACTTCAGCGAAAAGGTTCACAAATGGATATTTGTTCCATTTTATTGGACCAATCTCTGTTATTGCATCAGAAGTGAATCGAGTTTTAAAAGGTGTTAAGAGTTTTCAATATATTTTGTGACACTGAACAGAATCAGAAAGCATACATAAAACAACCAATGCGTGAATTAATTCCAGAACTAGTATAACTGCACACCCTCAAATCATATGTAATTGTCTGTGATTTCAAGAAATAATTGCAATGGACTATAGATAATATTTTTATTCTATTTCTTTTCTGACATCATAGTTTTACACAATACTAGATAGAAACACTTCAAAGATGCTTTATCATCATTATTACTATTCATTTTTCACAACAGGATTTTTAAGGAGTGGCAATATCTTTTCTTAGGCCAATTGATACAGTTGAAAACAACAGAGTAGTTTAAAAAAAAAGTATTAAAAAAAAATTTCTTCTTACTACAAACTTTCCCACACACATTTTTACACCATGTTTACTGCAATACTAACACTGTTGTTTATGATTTGCATCCAAACTAAGATCATGCGCTAGCATTTTATAAATATCAAGATATTCTTTTTCTGGAGTGTTTACATCATAAAAAGACATACAAAGATGAGAACTATTGCCTGTTCTTACAAGGAATTTTTAATTTTTTTTTTTTTTTTTAACAATTTTACAGGGAAAATGATGAAGTGGATTGCAGCAGGCAATCTGGGTTGCAACAATCGCTTCATTGTCAAAATATTTTCATTCTAGAGCAGAAAGGTAAGACAATAGCAAATAATTTATACATCTGCTGGTGTGACTGTATTTTCTGCTCTTCTATATATTGCATGAATAAGGAAGATGAAAACTGCAGCCTATTTTGTGGTGTTCATTATGAAAAGCATGTAAAATCTCTAGATCCCTTGCATAGTAAAACAGAAGTTGTATAACTTTGAAGAAAAAAAAAAAAGGAATTCTGCCTCAGTCCCATACTGTGGTTTTTTATAAAGCGGAAGGGAGACATTATTTCTTGGAAGACTAAGAAAAAGGACTGAAAGTTCTGGTCCTTTCTTACATGCCATGTCCTCCCTAGTGGGAATGGTGTGTTTCAGTTGTTGCTCTATTGTGCTATAACACGAGTAATTGGTCTGACTTTGCGAAAGCATTCAATAAAGAAAAATATGATTATCTCATACTGACACAAGGCAAAATGAAATAATTGTGTCAACACTAGTTTGGTTTAAACAACATGCCTAAAAACCTACTTAAGTGAAAGTGCTGTAAATACAAGTGTTGAATATTAACTTTATGAGGTGCTTAACTGCACTGGATTGTAATGAATTATCTAGTTCTAGTGATGCTTTGACACATTTCAAATGAGAACCATAAGGAGTTAACTTATGGTCTCTAGTCCCTTTCAGTATGTTCAGGGACAATATAAGATCCCATTCATCTCCCAAGACATAGCTATTTTCAATAACATTTCATTGTAGAATATACGAGCATTTCTCCACCTAAAAATGTTTTTGTTGGGAAAGAATATCGGTAGAACAAAACACTTCCATATGTAACAGTAATCTCATTTGTCCTATGATTCATTAAAAAAAAACCCTAAAATGTATTTCTCTTTCTCTTGGATTCTGTTTTTCTCAATAATTAATCTATAGTCTCTTCATTTTATGTTTCTTCAACCTTTACATATTGCATGTCAGGGATACAAGGACTGGCAGAGCAGAGCTTTTCTAGCTGTCCTGTTTTCACTGAACAATCAGTGCCTGTATTTGACAGTTTAAAAAGAAAATACTACACCACTCTAATGTCTACATGTATTGTGTGTACTTCTGTTGATAACCAAGGAGTGAACTTACACTGGAATATTCTTTAAAAAGCGGAGGATTTTATATTTACAGCAATATCCTAATCTTGGCCTCAGTTTTTACAGTATGAATTATTTTTATGGAGGAATAAGCTGTGCTTTCTTGTTCACCTTTATAAATGCATATCTAAATAATAGCCTCCCTCCTGCCATTATGTGTGATCTTGCTAAAATACAACTTGTTCTATTATACCGAACTTCCCTATCAATTCTCAGAGAAGAAATAAGGTACAAAGACGGTCAAAAGGTGTACTCATGGGAAAAGTCCCTTCTTTGAATTTCTTTGTTGCTCTTCATTATGAAACAAACATCTGTCTGAGTGATCAAACAAACTCAGCAGCACAGCTAACGTGGTAGGGGAAGGCTGGGAACAGCTACGCCTTGTGCATGACGTAGTGTAGTGATGAACCTCCCTCTACGTAGGCGGCAACAGCACGCTATGAGACTTACTGCATTCTTCAGCCTGGCAACACTTCATCAACCGTACTTCAGCTAGGCTAAAGCAGCCTCTATGACTCTTTAAAAATGGGGATACAGACTGCATTCCTTGACACAAAGATCTGGTCTAGGTATACGACTCCAGAGGCTGTATTCTGTTATTCCTGCTCATACTAAGTCATTTCTCACCCTGCAAGTAATCCTGCTGAAATCAAAACTATGAGGTTTTCAATGAGATTTAAGTGAGACTACTCTCATGTTTAAGTGGTTCACTGGATGAATGCCTTAATTTTCCCATTTAGGATCCTATCCAATATCCATTGTAATCAGTGGAAGAGACTTCTATTGTCTTCAGTGAGCTTTGGATCAACTTTTATTATTTCATGGTCTTTATCCAGTTTCTTTTCTCATTGTACATAACTAGTTGCTTTTTATTTTTTTATATACAATAAGAAGATTTTTACAGTTGAATATAAAGGTGAATGTGTGTTCTGCCAAAGTTTTATTGCAAACCTGGAATTTTATACTACTTATTCCATTATAAAAATGTTTGATCTATATAAAACTGGATGATTGCCAACAAACCCACAAAGATCACTCATATGTTATAAAGATAATTTTGGATCTTAGCCATGATTTTAAATAATGGTATCATCTAGAAAGATTTGAAATTAAGAAATTTATTAATTTTCATTTTTCTGTTTTGACATTATTATTCAAATTCAAAATTATTCTAGATGCCTTAAAAATTGTTAGCTGTACCAAACAGTTACTCAAGTAGCTAATAACTTTGCTTTGGTAACTATGATATTCTAGGTGTCCCAAAGAGAATGAGCATAGTTATTCTACAGTGAGGTAACTATATATTGTCAACTCCAAACTGGTCATTTAAATACTTAGATACATACAAATATAAATATGTTATTCACAGGGTGTTTATTTCATACATACCTTTTTTCATTCATTAATTTCAAAGCACATAAAATAATCAGGTATCAGTATTCTAAGTAGCAACTTCAGTTGTGAAAAGATAAAGTTCAAAAAATATTTACCAGTAAATCAGTGGAAAAAATGGGAATAGAACTCGAATCCCAAGACTCTGCCCTAGCTTCTAGGCAACACCGCTTCCCATAGTTTTGTATACATACATATGTGCATGTGAGATGTCTGTCTAGGAAAGAAAACACCTTAAAATAGCCAGTAGCTGTGCCACAGAAGTAACCTTGCTAGTGCGCTTGTTTTGATAATGTCTGTACTGCATATACACAGCGCCAGAGGCTTGTAGTGTAAAACACATTTCATTACCCGTAGTTATGAGAGCATATCAGTTTATGGGGATGATTGTGCAGGTGGTGGTGAGTGTTATAAATATTTATGCTACTGCAAAGGAAAACTCCCTCCTGAAGGTGTTGGAAAGGGGGTCTCTTTTAAAAAAATGTTGAAATCCTTCCTCACCTTTTTTACCTGACTTTAAATCATCAAACAGACTTTCAGTGTCTATACATCTTGTGGGATTTTTACCAGCAGCAAAAATTGAGCTTTTGGTTTTCCCAAAGCACTGACTGAAAGCACGTCTATGTTAACCCCATGGAAACGACGGATCACCTTATTTCTGTAATCCTGTGATAAATCATCACTAGCATGAGATGTAAAAAAATACATCTATTAATAACTAGTAATAGTTGAAAAATAATTGTAAACAGAATTGCTTCCATGGTGTAATGTATTTCCTGGAAAGTGGTCACGTAATTTAAAAGCAAATGTTAGTGAAAATAGCTGCAATATAAAGACATTTTCTATACCTTTCCTTTTGTATTGACTCCTTTTTTATGTTATATTCGTGCACCTTATACACGATTGTGATGAAAACTAGGACAAAAAGGCAGCTGGTAAAAAGAAAACTTGTCTTGTTTGTGCATATCTCAGAATATAAATATTGTCCATCACTATTTAATATATCTATTTAGACAGCATAGTAGGAAATTCTATGTCCTACTTAAGAAGAAAAAGATTCACATGCTCTTGAATGAGTTCACAAGCAATACCTCCTTGGTTTAAATCAGAACTCCTTACACCAGCTTACAATCTCTGATGCTTATTCACATTACTACTGATGTTCACACAAGAAAATTTAACTTGCATCTTAAATGCACTTTCTGAACTGATCCCAGCTTTCTTTAATGGAACTTTTTTCTCTAAATCATTTACACGTCTTTTAGAGTTCCATAATCAACCTCCGAGCCCAGTGTTTGCAGAGCAAGCTGTCACATATAAAATTTCATAACGATGCAGATATATTTTTGGACATATCTAAAAATAATAAATTTTTTAAACCAGTTTTTGTTCTGAGGCCCAGAATCACACTCCTGAGAGGGTGAAACTTACCTTGTCCTGGAATGGATTTTAAACTGCAGCATGAGGTCCACTTAGACACTTCAGTTATTTTCTAGTTTATTCTCAAACCCTGCAACAGCAATGTAGGGAAATGTTGTAACTGAAGCCAGCATCAGGAAAAAAAAAATCAGGAAATGTTTGCAATTTTCGTTCACTATAACTCATTTTCAGAACACAAATTCCCTTTCTTTGTAGGCATAAATATCATGTGAAGGGCACATAAAAGTTTAGTCAAAGGGGCCCTATTAAAAGCAACATTGACATTAAGCATGAGCAATGAATAAAATGTATAATTTCAGAATCATAAAAACACATGGTTTCATTAGATTGGCGTGTGGTGGTTCTCTCCTGTGTCTCAGAAGAGTTGGTATTGATCTGACTATGAAGCTGTGACAATAAAACTGTACTCTATTGACTGCAGCTGCAGGGTCTCCAAATATTATTTATTGAGGCAAGCAGAACAGCAAAGCAAAAGCACTGCCCCAGTAATAAGTGGTAATTGCTGGGAAGTGAGGCATTGCACTCCCTATTGACCCTTGCATCCTGAAATTTCGATGGATTATATTTAACTCCATTAGGATTGGCATTATCAAATTACATAAACCACATTATAGAACAACCAGCCTCAGTTTAGATCATTGATTTTCGATTATACTGATCTTCCGTACACTTCAGAAGTAGCTTCTATTACCAGTGATATGATATCAGTGTTGATCAGTAGGGGAGGAAATACTGTTTTATTACAAAGAGATAAATAGCACTGAAGAACGAAAGTAACCATTCCTCTAACACATGGGAGGATGCAAGTATTCCTGTAAATCGAAGTGTCTGTGGATTAAAAATTGGGTAGCGCAAAATTTACACACATTTCTAAAAGCTCTGATACCTTCCTCATTTTTGTGTTAAAAGCATTAAACCTTTTTATGTTAAATTCTCACTCTGTATAGATCTATGTATTACAAGTTATGATGCTGAGTTTCTGGCATCGGAAATGTGTTTCTTTTTTAGATAAAATATAATTGAATGGAATATCTGAATAATACCCACTTAAATTGCTACCAGTGGGGTGCATTAATATGAACTTTAACTCATCCACATTTGATGTGTTCTCAGGGTACTTATATTAGCAAGGGTCTGTCATATTCTTCTTACCGTCTGTCACAGGGGCTTATCATGGAATTGAACTTTTTACTGAGCTTTAAGGTTCAGGCAATATTTTTGTATCCCTTAAAAGCCTAATTCAGAGAAGATACGGATTTATTATAGCACTTAGCTAAAGTTCTTTAGAAAGTCATGAGTTCAACGCCAGGGATTTTTAGTTCATTCACTGGTAACTGGACTGGGGTGATGACCATTGCACAGACTAATTTTGTTCTCAAGGTTACAGTGAGTTAATGTGTATTGTACTAGGTATCATCTTTTCCCTTCCAGTTATTTTTTCAAAGATGTTAGTTTTCATTTGGGTGTTTAAACTGTCCATTGTTAGAACCAGAAGAACCAGTTCAGAGTCTGAAAGAAAAGTCTGAAAAGAAAATAATAATGAAGGGTTTAAGAGGCAGTGATAAGAAGCTCACTATTTATAAACCTGGTGATTAAAAGTCTCTCTCAAAAACTCTCCCATTCATTTCCATTAGAGTTCAATGTGAAGATTAGTTTCCAATACTAATTATTCCAACTTGTAATCCTTCTTCCTTTTTCTTGACATCAAATAAATGTGGCTACAAAAGTTACTGGTATTTTGCAACACTCAAAATGTTCTGCTCAGGTGGAAATTTCATCCTCAATTTATAGCTTTAACTAATGACATATTGCAAAATTTTCTCATAAATTAATGTCTGAAAACCGAAGGTGTATGAGAACAGAACAAATGGATCCAGAAAGATACAAATTCTTTTGAAGAGCCTTAAAATTTTTACATTTCAGTAAACAAATCCTCAGAAACATAAAGATGGATGGATGGTATGACATGACAATGGAAAAAAGTTCTTTGAATGTCAATACAAGATCACTATAGAGCTGTCATTGTCTGAAATGAGCCAGATGAGAAATGGCCCAAAGAGAGAGTAATATGAAATGCTAATAAAGTTTCAAAACACTTTCATTGCAAAGACATTAAAATTTCATCTATCTGTATTTCTGATTTTAGACATAAAACTAAAAGCAGGGTAAGAAAAAGCAAAGAGTTTTTAATTTTGGTTTTAGCCATTTCATTTCGTAATAGGAAGCTGTCTACTGCTAAATTGTCTTTCCTTCTGAGCATGAATATTAATGTTAGGACATAGGCTCATCTCTGTTAAATATAATTCTTAATAAAGTATGTTTCTCTATTTCATTAAACTTCATGTTAAATTTAACAAACAATCTAGTAATCACGGTTTCCAATATGTAGAGAACAGCTGAGCAAAATGTCAGAAAAACCACAGCGTATAGAATTTCTGTTTGGTGATAAATGCCTCTCCCTGAGTAGCAAATGTAGTTAGCTGAGTCTTTAATGCTACGCTGTAGTTAAATAATAGGTTATAAACAGTCAGGCTAATGACTTCAGTATTATAACAGCTCTAGACCTCCTAGATGTAGCTAATAATTAGCATTGAATGTCATACAGAAATATGCCATGTTCTGGCCTTTTGATTTTTGTTTCAGTCTTGGTATTTCTAAAATATTACTAAAATAAGGTGGTTAAATTAAGATCCAGAAGAACATGCAATATTAGCAAGTGTGTACATTTGTAATTTATAATTGGAAATATATTTGATACTGAATCTGTTTCTAAAAGCCCTGGGTACTTTTCAATTGTTATAATCCCACCAATCAAAAATAGAAATTAATTATGTGATGAATACTTATAAAGTTATGTAACACATTCATGAAGTAGTGACTAACATAGAACAACAAGGCATACTTTGTCATCAGGGCATTGTATAAAAATCTGAAGTCCACTTTTAATAACATATCTTGCCTTGACAGAAAATGGCTTTAACAATAAAGTTAGAAGGAGGGAGGCCAACGTTTATGGAATAAATTAAATAAATATATAAATGCCATACAAGAGATGTTTTACCATCAAGTATCTGACTGTGATTTACTTTGATTTCTTCAGAATGCTATAGTTTTAATATCTTTTGTTTTTCTGTTTGAATATCTGCCTATTTTTGTCATTTGAAAGTACATCTGTTTTGAAATTTGAAATATAAACTTTAGCTCAGGGGCAAAAAGATTGCAAAAACTAAAAAACTTTTTTTTTTTTATATATCTTGCATATTGATTTCAATAACCGTTCGGTAATTCCAGGACCATTAATTCTTTTCAAAGAGAAGGCTGACACACTGGTCAAGCTACGAGGCTGGTATCCAATTTCCTGCTCCCCCATAGGCCTCTTCTGTGATTTTGCCAATTCATATAGCCCTTAAATTTGCCCTCAGTATAACAAAGACAGTAGTACCTTCTTACATCACTGTTCTGTCTTGGGAAACATTAGGATTATGACATATGAAAACAGAGGTCATATAAAATGTTCCACAGAGTGTGACAGATGCATTTTTAAAAAGGACCTTGCATAAGAAAACTCTTTTTGGAGAATATAAAGAACAATTGTATTGTTCCAACATGTTCCCCTTTTTTATGATGAACTATCCCCTCAAAGATAGAGACAAAGAAATACTGAAGAGGATAGTATAAGACAGAAATGTTTTAGAGTGCTATAAAAAAATATGATAGCAGGAAAAATAAGATGGGGTAAATGAATTCACCCTTTTTTCACCATTCAGTAAAAATGCTGGCATTTCTTGACACATTTGCTACAAGCACATTACTCCTTCATTATTAATTTTACCACTGGAATTTTTTTTTTAAAAAAAGATTAAAAGCGGAATCTTTTCTAGTGGAAAAGACTGCTAAAGAAAATTCTACTTAGTTTGCACTTGCAAAGTGATGTGATGAGTGAAGATTGCAATGCTGCATCTAAGTGACAGGGTCAGCTCTGAGGATTAAATTCACCCTTCTGTGTAGCAGAATATTACTTCAGTATCCCTTGAGCTCTGCTTGTTCTCTTCCCAGGTTACAGGGTGAAGTGGGAACCATGGAAGAACAAATTGTCCATCATTTAAGCATATTGATCCAAAATAGTCTTGTACAATTAGTAGCTCAGTCAAGAGCAGCATGGTTTCAAAAGATGCCTATTCCATCTTCTAGAATACAGTTATAAAAGAAGTGCTACATGCACATACGCACAGACTTTCACAATGATCTTGTCTTGGATGTCACTGACAATCGTACAATAATTTGTAACTGTGGCAGTTATTCCAGAAGTTATTTCGTATCTCAAATCATGTTTCCTGAGTTTGCTGTTCTCTTAATTTTTTTCAAATAGCAAATAAATAAATGCAGTTTCGTTTACTTCATGAACTTTGGTACCAGTAAAGAACTTTGCATATCAGGTTTACTTTTATGTAGCATGATTACTCAGATACAGGAGCTAAATTATGTATCTATAAACAGAGCTGATAAAATCCAGAGGACTCCTAAAACATTTTAGAAAACACTACTGCCTTGTTCCTATGTCATTTAAATAGCCACCTATTAAAAGTTAGAAATTTGATTTTGAAAGAAATTACTACTACTTGGTAACAGACTACAAAATGGGAAAATGTTTTTGTTCCATGACTAGATTAAAATCTGACAAAATTTAACTATCTCATAAAGAGCTGTTTATTATTTTTTAACTTATAAAAAAATTCCAAATGATATCACATTTATTCACTTGCATATGCTTCACCAGTATACAGATTGTTCTCCATTTAAAAGCTTTCTCTAAAACAAAATGTTAGCCAATATCTTATTTTTTCAAATATCATTTAGTGTCATTCAGTAAAAAGATAAACATTTATGTTTCAATCACAAGCCAGTAAAATAACAGTGTTTAGCTACCACTTGAAATAAGTTTTTCACTGTAGGGTATAATAAGAAAGATTTAGGGAGACACGAGGTACTACGGGAAAACCGTAGGAAATATAGTAGAATGATACTAGGGAATATTATTTTTAAGCAGATATTTTCTTTTCTGAGTGGGATAGCTGGCAAATTTGTGTGAACAGACAGTAGTTCCTGCTACTTGAGATCTCACAATTATTAACTGGGAAGACGGGAGATGGGGAGAGGAGGTTCATCATGACTAGTTTGAGCTGGGATTCCATCAAAATTCAGAAAAAGCTATTGGTTCTAGGTCCTATATTTTCACTCCATGCAGGAACAGTACAGCCATCCAGCTGGGTCGCACTAAGACAAGAGAATGGCCACTGGACAAGGACATACTGATGTACTGAAATGAGGATATAATTATTTAAATTCCTACTGTTTCTTGTCTAATAGCTGAGTTATGTCAACCCAGTGTGCACATCAGGTGTGTAACTATCTTCACACCACATAACTTAGAGGGACATAGCTTCTCTCCTGAGTAAGCACCATTTTCAGAGTTCCTGCATTCCTCTCGGCTGGAGCTTAAATCAGCTGTACGCAGGTGATTCTTAATTCTTTTTAAAAGAACGTTTTCCCAGAGCTGCTCCCAGATGGCATAAGAAAGCACTTCTAAGGTGGGCTAGTGCAGTCTCAAAGATTTTCCAAAGAGATATCCCATTTTGCAAGTAATGAGATGGGTTCTAACCTGTCTGGGGGTGGAAGGTTGTTAAAATAGCAGACATGAGTGTGGCAAGGGTGGTCTGGTTTCTGGTGTCTTTCCTACGTGATGCTCTTCAGAATGATCTGGTGTCTTCAAAGTGCTTGACAGGCCTTTACAGGCAAATATAATGGCATTATTTGTGCTGTGGTAGTTTAGAAAAGGAGAGCGCAGCTTGGATATAGTAGCAAGGGACAGGATCTTCTGCTAACATCGCCAGTTCAGCAGTTGCTGCCTGACATGCAAAGTGACTGACTACTGGGGAATGCCTCTCAAGGGAGAAGGGAGGGAAGTAGGCAAGGGGAAGTTCTCTCTTTGGAGATGTGAGACATGAACAGGAAAAATGTACTATTCTGCTGTCATCCTACACTGCTGCTTGAATACTTGATCCCACTGTTTTCTGTGTCGATAGTCTACTGAGCATAAAAGAAATGCTATTTAATTCAGACTTCGTTTGGTAACCTGGGAATCTACACTATCAACCTATGTCATGAAACTGTTGGACTCAATGTGGATATGTAAGAAGCTGCTGGCATTATAGATAACATCAGCTGGCTCTAGATAAAGCAGCCTGCCCCAAGAGGGTGAAGAGGGGGAGTGGAATAACCATTTTGAGTATCTTCACTGAAGTGATTGTCTAGCCTAATCACATTGGTTTGTTTATCTCAGAATAAAGATTTCTGTGGTAGGCTTAGTCCAGAAACTGAACGAAGCTTTTATTTTTAAATGTGCAGCAATGTTTTAAAACTCCCTGTGCTTTCTATTGAAGAAGCGATGAAGCTTCCGCTACGACAAATTCTGTTCCCAAAATCACCAACATTGCACATAAAGCATACAACATGTTGTACGTGTCCCGAGCCACAGCGAGAACCTCTTAATTTAAACTTATTTGCCCCATTCAAGTGATTCAGCATGTAATTAAAGTCTATTGCATTATAAAAATTAGCTACAGATCACCATTTGTTACAAGTGTGACTCACAAGGGCTAAGCCTGCTTAATATTCTGGCTGGCAGCACAATGTTCGAGGGCAGAATCCAGATCAATACACACAATTTTTTTCAATCTTCCCTGTGGTAGTAGCGTTGTACATTTTGGCATCTCTGTCTTGCCAACTGCAGTGAAAGAAACTGTCATTCAAAATAAGACCAATTAAAAACTGATGTCCTTAAAAAATAGCACTGCAGACTTCTTTTTTTCTTTTGGATCCACCATGTTCAGCAGACCACCATGGCATGAATTGCCATTAATATGTCATTTCCCTTTCCTGTTATCACAATATAAAAGAACTTAGCTCTGACCTTTCTATCAAAACATCCTTTGTTTAGAATGAAAGCTATTCACTGTTAGACCCTTATCTATAGAGCTTAGCCAGTGGATCAAATCCAAAGAGCAGAATTCGTTTACTTTGTATTAAATGAGCTCAGTTAAGAAGTTTCAATTTTGGCAGAAAGGTGCATTAATCACAAGGAAAAGAACAGATCTCACTTTTCACAGCTTCTGGTTTACTTTCAATACAGTTACACAGTAAGGCTTTTGTTCCTTAAAAGTAGCACTGTATTTAAATACAGTAAATATAACAAAATTACCTTCTTAAAATTACACTAGAGTTCCTACAGTACAGGATGTCCATAATGACCTCAGTGTTGCATGACTAACTTTACAGCTTCAAAAAGGTTCTAAATTAGTTTGGACAGATGGGTTTTATCCAGAGGAAATCAATGAGTTTTTGTGAGTCTGACTTAATTTTTATGCAGCCAGTACTTTGAGATGAAATTATAATATGTATGAAAAACATATTAAAGTTTCCCTTGGGTTCATAGCTGTTTGTACATTTACAAGGTGTTAAAGAGATGATTTAAAAACTAACTATATAAGGGATCAATGCAAGTATACTATGATTTATGGCCTTTCATGACATTTTTGACACTTCTGGCCTAATGTCTTATGTGTTTTGAACCACTAATTATCTTCTAATTTATAAGGGTTTGGTGGGATTTTATAAGTGTAATATAATATATAGAGCTGTATCACATGGAAAGTTTTAGAAAAAACACATTTTACAAGTTGTGCTGAGTACATAACAGTTGTAAATAAAGATGTGCTGCACCAGTTAAAAAACCACTTGATCGCAGTACCCCCAAATGGGGAGTTCAGTACCAAGGGTCAAAATCTGCAGGTTTTGGTCACACCCTACAGCTTTAAATATGAAACAGAAAGCAAAAGTCAGGTTTTCCCAGATTTAGTGCTTTCACTGTATAAGATGATATCCAACCCAAAGATTTAGCTGCCTGATCAGCTATGATCTGATCATCTCCAGGACTATACAACAGCGAAAACTGCAGCAGTACTTGTGGTTCAATGATTAATAACATGGGAATGTTTTCAACATTCATCAAATGTGATAATTTCAAACTCATAGTCATATTCCTCAAAATAAAAAAGTACCAACAAATTGTCTGATGCACTCAAATTTGATATATGTTCCAAAAATGTTTACAAAAAATCACATGAATCATAAACTTCTGGAACAATGGGCAGAAGCTGGAATGTTCTACTGCAAACTTTTAAGAATTAAATATTTCATACTGTACTGTTGAACAGTCACAACTTAAACCTGCAATTGACTCAGAGCAAGTAGAAAGGTTCCCATAACAGGATTTTCAAATACTCCCTAAATTGTCCAAGGCTGAAAATCTCATCGATGTTCCATTCTGGTTTAGATGCTTTCTAATACCACCAGTGGGTACAACACAGACTAGGGACTTACGCTACTGAATCTTCTTTTAAAATAGTTCCCTCTCTTTTCATTTTCCCTTAATTATTTTCCTCAATATAGCTAAGAAACACACTACTTTTCACGACTGCATAAGCTGAAAAAATGAACTTGAAAAGTTTGTTCCCTAATTCAGTGCAGTCATTAGCAGTGGACACTTGGAACCTTATCAGTGATTCCCCCCATGTCTTTTAAAAGATGTGAAGAAGGTTCAGTGTGTTTTTTCACTTTCCTGGGGAGTTTAAAATAATGTGAAATATGTTGCCCAGTTTTATATTCAGAAACATCTACTAAAACTTTATGTATATTAAATGTAGACTTCAGTATGTGGATTATAACTAGGATAGAACCCAGGGCATTCTTTCTCTATTTCTAATCTCAAAATATATAAAAAATGTTTACTGTTGGCTTATAAATACATAATAATGCATAGATAGGTTTCCAGTTTATTGGGATTCATGGATTTCAATCTGTGAGTCAAGTTTTTAGTTCCATGTGACAACAGAGAAAAAATTCAAGAGAAAGGAAGACAAGGAGTACAAAGCATTTAGATAATTACAGTTCTCCAGGGAGAGTAAATTTTAAGAGGCTCAGTAACGAAACTTCAATTATCAAGAATCTAAGCACAAGTATTCTTCCTCTCCTACATTTCTCCCGGTTTTGTGGTAATTACGGGTGGTGATGACTGGTGTTGATGACTGTGCTGTATCTGACTGAGGCATCCTCTTTTCCGCGATACATAATAGAATAGATAGTATCCCAAAATACCAACAATAATTTGTCTCCAGTGAAGTAAAATCCATCTTATAGCCTCCTCACTGTTCTAGATTCTCTACACTATCTATGCTTATAGTAAAGAATAAAATTAGAGAAAAACAATCCTCTGATAACATCTTCAAAAAGCAAAAAAGTGTTGGCTTTCAAAAGAATGTAAATAAAGGAGATAATTTTGATACTTCACTCCTATCAAGCTGTACTTTCCTTTTAAAAGGTCATTCTTTGCCAGTGGTCAACTCCTTACTTTCAGCACTCACTCTTAACTGTTCTAACAAAGCTAACATATACATGACAATTAGCACAACGCAGGCATGAAAAAGACTTTAGATGTTATTGCACACTGACAGACCCTAAAAATATCCAGGAAACTGAAGGCCAGATGGAATTTCTGAGAACTGACATGGAATCTAACGCAGGCCAAAGCATCCTGTCAGCCCCAAGTAAGACTAGAGAAAAGAAACTCATGACATTGAGAGACTTTTTAAAATGTTGCAACCTTAAATTAGCCTACTCGAAGTTTAAGTGGTGGACATACAGTCAAAAAAGCTATTGTCTCTATAAAAAGCAGATTTTAATCTAATAACCTGTGTCTCAGTTCTGCATCAAGGACATTGACAGTAGATGACTTCTCTCTAAATGTCTAGGTTTCAGAAAATTCCTCTTGAAATGTGTTTTTTTCTATTAAAGGTCAGTAATTCAAGGCAAACAAAGCAGAGAACATGAACAATGTCCTGCAGGAGGAAAGAGGAAATATGTAAAATACCAGCCAGATGCAGATACCCAGAACAACAGATAAAGCAATGCACTAAAAGATAAGAGCTCATTACCTTTTCTCTTGTTCTGGGTGTCTATGTCTAGCTCATTGTTAAGGTCTTCCTTTAACCCAGTTTGGGGTCTGTGGTCACAGTTTCATTCTGCTAACTCCTAAAAAAATTCCAGACCCTTTTACCAAATACAAAGAACACAGCAGTGATGCTAGAGCATGGGCAAGCAACAGAGAGCTTCAGAAAACAGATGTTCAAACAGTTCTTGAACAACCTTTCTCCTGTTCTCAGCATTTTGCTCTGAGGACAAAGATCATCTTACTATTAGATCAGTTGAGATATGCAACTTGGTGTGCTGGTTTAGGTGCTTTCTGCTTCCTTTTGTTATGAAATAGCCCCTCCATGGAATCAGGGAAGTTACAAAGTCTTGAACTCAACGCACGTGACTTTCAATTCAATATCATAGCTTCCACTCAGTTTGATCCCTTTGCTTACACAACTTCTGATTATTTCAGTGCTTGCGTTCTTTTGTACAGCTGCTGATAAATCTCTTAATTTTCCTTCCCACCTATAGACTCTGCATACAGCAGTACCTTTTACACTCCCAAATAAATACACATAGTCAACTTCTGTCTGAGTGGATACTAGCTGAGGAAGTCAAAAGGAAAACTTACCAGTATTTTTATACGCAAAGTCTAATCCATAATATTCTATATGCAACTACAATGGAAAAATCTTTCCCTGCTTTTATTAAATAGCAGAACTATACAGCAAACCTTCCAAAATCTGTATATTAACATACTGATATTGGGTATTTTTAACAACACATGTAGAATAAAGCTCAATATCTTTAAATGAATAACATACTTGCATGTGTAATCTGGTTACCTTCTAATAAAATGAATCATGCTACTGTGTATCAAAAAGCTACACAGAGGATGGATTTGAATTTCTGTATTCCATAAGGATAATGTAAGCAACGTAACATTCTGGAAAACATTGCAATTAGATTCTAAATTACTTTACAGTGCTTAGGCACATGAATCAAGCTGAGAAATAATCTCCCCAAAACTCATTAATCAACTCAAGCATATAACATTCCTTAACTAAGGCTGTCCGTTCCATGAAATGTGTATACAGAAGTCTTTCTTTTTATCTTCTTTCATAACTGTTTACATGCACATTGAAGAAATATACCCAGCACTGCTAGCAGTAGTTCCAGTGAAAAAGTACCATGAAAACAAACCTGTGTAATAAAAAGACTGATTATTAGTAGGAATATGTGAAGGAGCTCATAGAAGCAAAGGTGTAAAAAACTTTGTGGGTCCAACTTCTTAAGGAGTTACAAAAGAAAATAATGAGAGTGCAATCCACATAGTGCATTTCACTCAACCTGAGTTTTTCTGAGTTTCAGATTTTAAAAGAAAATAAAAACTGAAAGTGAAACTCAGCTTGAGAGCACTAGATTTTATCTTGTTTTACATCAAAACCTAAAAAAACTGTGAATTTTTCTTGCTTTCAGCATGAAACTATAAATCACCTCAGGTTTTTTCAAACATTTAATTAACCTTAAGGTCAGTTCCTCAGGGTTAAATGCTGTTGTCACTGGAGAAAATGGGATTTTTGCCATTGACTTCAGTGCAATCAAGCTTTGGCCCGTAGTGAATTATTTAAGTGAAGCCAGTTAGTACGAGCTGGGGAATAGTGTAAGATAAAACTGAATAATTACTTAGCAGGATTAAAGTAGCAAACCAGGAGATATTATTTAGAGTTAATTATTCATCTATCTCTATTGATCAGATTTCCTAGTTAATGAAAAATTTGAAATCTGACTTTTTTTCCAGATTCCTCAACATCTTAAAAATATTCCACTAGAAAGGTTCACAAACTAGGCCAAGGCCAATTTTCCAAATGTGTTTGACTGATACCAGACACAGTGGTAGGAAAAATTATTGCAATAATTCTTCAAATTCTTAGTTGCATTCAAGGTAGAAATTCTAAAATAATGGTTTTGAAGTGGAAAGGATAGAAAGTATAACTTGGGATTTGGGCATTTCAATCACTAGTTCTAGCTTTTGCTGTAGATCTGTACTTGGAAATGCAGGTAGGCACTAGAAAGATTTTACAAAATATTTCAGATCCTACTCAAAGTCCTAGTACGTGTCTAATGGTGTCTTAGATGCTTTGAGACTATCACTTTTAGCCCCTAAGAAAACCCATAAAATAAATGTTGTAAATCAACCAGGTAGGTACCAACAGACAGATATGCAAGCGATTAACACAACCCAGACATTAATGGAAGTCTTTCCAGTGGTCACTATGGGAATCTCAATTGAGCCCGGAGGCCCTGATTCAACAAAGCATTTAGGCTCCTGTCATCCCATTGACTTCCCATTTAAATTAATGGGAAGCTTGGGCCTAAAATCTTCATTAAACTTGGGAATAAGTGATTAGGCTTCGGTGATATTTTCAGCATATTGCGTACTTGATCACTTACAGAATTATTGGAAAGGATTGCTTTGTATTAGAGATTTCAAGTTATCTACTGGTAAAAGCAAAAACACTTGTCACATTTGTTCCATCTTTACTGTCTGTGGCTACGCCCTAGAATGTCAAAGAATATTAGCTCTGTGTGTCCCTCCCTGCAATTATATATATGCCTTCCTCCATCTGTGTTTTCCAGATCTATCTTACAGTTTATTGTAAATCAGCACATCACCAGAATGATATAAAGGTTTATAGCATGAAAACAAATTATGAAAGAAGTGCAAATCTAGTCTCTGTATATTGAGATTGAATCCTGAACACATGTTATCATAGCTCTACATGCAAGGGACGCTAGAAAGGGACTCCAAGGCTATTACAACTTTCTGCCTGCTTTTCTGAGAGAAGCAGGAAGGTATCACCACATACAGAAGGGCTGCTTGCTCTGTGGATGTGTCCATACTAAACAGCATATAGAGAGCTAAACTTCCTTGCTCGCAAGTTTCATACAACCTGTTGTAAAAAGAACACACAATTGCATAGAAATTGTACGCATACATTAAAATACGTATTTCATTTGGGAATATCTGATGATGGTGTCTTTAGAGATTGCTCTTTTCCATATACATAGCTAAAATTATTATTGTTTATACTAAATCACTCCTACATCAGTTTTCATATTCATCGCCACTTCTTCATTCATGTGCACATTATTGTCCAAATACAGATGCTATTTTTTTTAGAGCAGAGTACATATTTATTAGGTAAATACATTGTATTTGTGTTTACCTAATAAATATGTACTCAAAAAAAAAAAAGTAGCATATCTATATGAAACAAGAAAGTATTTCTTCAAGCAAAAATTGCAGTTTTGCTTTCTAGGCTATTTTATATACACACGTGTGAGGCTGTAGGCAAGTTGGTAAAGCCCTGTGTCACTTAGGTCCAAGACACTACAAATTCTGTGACAGCTTAATTTCATTGCTATTTTTAAATTGATTGGCCATAGAACTTTGATATATTTAACTTTATGTGGAAATGAATACAATTTTGCATTCTGCCTCTAGTTAGGAACATACATCAGGATTTGTAGGATTAGAATTAAAAAAAATAAAATGAATAGCCTCTGTAATATAACTTTTTGCTAATTAAATTCCCAATCTGGACAAGTCTTAGATGCCATTGGGAAAAGGAAAGAAGTTAACACTAGATTTTTCTGTGAAAATAGAAGGCAGTGGAACTGTTAAATGTTGACAATTAGTCTGACATATGTAGGTAACAGAGCTGCACCTCATCAGAAGGAATCATATTACCTATTGCAATACCAAAATAAACTATGCTGATATCTCTCAGTTTCTATCTCCAAAAAGCTGGGGTTCTGGAATAAAGCATGAGATACTAATATGTGTCCTGGGGTTCTGGAATAAAGCATGAGATACTAATATGTGTCATACATAATTATAATTGTTTTAAGACATGCTTTGCTAAATTAAAGCTCTGTGATTAACTTCTGTAAGTATGTCATGTATTCCCATCATACTTCTCCTGAAGAACCATTGGCTGTTTTTTTAAATGAGCAAAAAATAGAGTATATTCAGGGATGTATTTCTTTTTTCTATCACGCTTCTATGTAGAATCAATAGTTTTCTTCTTCTGTCACAGGCAACTACAGTTGCTATAGGATTTAGAAGCATGATACAGTTTAAAATGATCTGCTGATCTAAATTTTGTGGGAAAGAAATATGCACAGAATGATAGAAGCTATCTACTGATATTCACCTCTTAAAAACAAAATATAAATAATGATTACTTTTTTTATGCAGACCACAGTGAAAAGCCAACTAAAAGTAGTTCAAAATGATTACCCCATGCCCCATTTAATTTTAAAACCACTTGGGGATGGATTCTTGATTTTTTTTTAAATGCAATGGGAAGAACCTGTTTTGCTGTAGAGTAAATATGCTAGCAGAGCTCTCTCTTGAGACAAACATATCTGATCCTGCAGTCTTAATGGGTTATAATTCAATGTGATAGCTACGATTTTTGACATTATGGGATCTGGTTCAGATCATAAAGGGTATACAAATCAACTAATATAGATTAGATGCTATGGTGGTCCATAACTGTTAAATGGGGTCATGGCTTCTAACTAGCCAATAGACTCATGTACTAAATTATTTCATGGAATTTAGTACCATCTATTCATCATAAGATTGACATGCATAATCTTAGCTAATTAGTTTAAAAATTGTTCCCTCTTCTTGCTTCTGGTTTGGATAAATTGTTACTAAGACACATCACGTAACTAGTTATCAGTGCTAACACTACTAATATTTTTAATTAGCAGTGGACTCTGCATGGCAAGTTACTATTCTAATTGGGAATGAAAAGAAAATACTAGGATTTTAGTTTCCTTAGCTGGTTAGAAATAACAAGTGTACATATTGTATCACAAAAACTTGTTTCCATTCAAGAATGACTTCCCACATAATCAGTCAGTTCTTTTGAGGCAGTCATGTGAGAGGAATTTGACATCCTAATACACACAGTGAATTAGGGCTCTGAGTAGCACAGAATATCTTCAGTGTCAGCGGACATTTTATATGAAGCTTGGAGAACAGTTTCATTCTGAAGCATTCAAAATTAGCAACAGACTTACTTTCAAGAAATAAAGGCATTATAAACTGTTATATTATTGTCAGCAGTCCAATCTCAAAACAATATTTGAAGAAAGTGTGAAATATCTTCAAATGTGTTGAGAGGCAAAATCATTCACCATTGCCAGGTTCCTGTTGCCTTTTCCTTACACCAGGTAGTCAGAGTAGCTATGTAGTACTGTGCAGCGGTTTGGAAAAGAAGCCCTTTAAAAAAAACACAATGTATATAGGCAGACAAAACGAATAGCCACAGAGACTTGAAATGAAAAACCTAAATGCTTTTCTAAATAGAAATCCAAACAATTCTGACAGATTTATTATAAAGTCAGAAAATGATCTGTATCACATCAATAGCATGATTTCTCATGTTAAACCTGAGATTTAATAGGTAGATGTTGGAGCCCAGTAACGCTGTCGGGGAAGGGTGAACATTACACATGTATTTAATTCCTTTTAATGGGAATAAAATAAGGTGGTTCTAAGATAAATTGCATATGGGCAATAATACTGAAGAAGGTCCATCCTACATGGTGGTAACTCTTAGCATGGAAATCACCAAACACTGCCATTTAATAAAAGACATGCTAATATTTTCGGATGGAGGCTGGGTAGAAAGATGTCCCCCTCTCAACACTCAGTTGAGAAGTTCAAAGAGTTGTTCTTCAGAACTCATCCATCAGTCTATGTTTCTTAATCAAAGTAGCAGAACATTTACATTTGCATTACTCCAGTAATTCCTTACTTCTTAAGAAATCAGAACAAAAGGTGGGTGTTTTTTTTTTTTGAAACCACCGTGATGACAATAATGGGTAGACCAGTAAATAAAGACAATAGTTGACATCTTGAAAAGTACTGTGTAAATAATGATTGTTGGAGAAGTTTATAAATGCTTTAGAAGTTTATAAATGCTTTACTGGTTACTTGACTTTTATAAACAACACACACCAGTTCAGAATAACTATTGTTACTGGCAAGAAGGCCCACACAGAAAATTAATGTCATAATGAAAGGAAAAGGAAAAAAACAAAAAAAAATCCCCAGAAAATAAGAAAAAACAGAGAAGTGATAAAACAGGATGAAGAGACAGAGCAAGCAGAGAAGGAAACTAGCTATTGTTTTATACAGTGATAAATGCACTCATTGCTCATGTTACTCTGCAGTTCCATCACCAAGTTTGGAAGGTATTCACGAAACAGCTTTCATTTTGAAAATTTATGAGCTTCATCAGGATCTCTTGATCAAATCACAGATTTGTGTACATTGTTATCTGGCACAGATAATCAACAAAAACATGAAAGAGAGTTAACTCACTATAGAACACTTGGGAGGTCCACAACGTCGCTGATAAGACTGTACAACACCTATTAACAGTGATGGAAATTAGGAGTGTGCCTTGACAAGAAAAACAGGCTTCTCTACACGCATATATTTGAAAACTCTATGGAAATGCCAGAAAGTTATGTTGACAGCTAAAAGCTCAGCATTAGCACATTTCATCTCTTCTGAATGACCTCAGTACCAGGTTAAATATTGCTTGCTAGTAGTACTGAGAAAAATATTTACAGACTTTTTTTGGAGAAATGTTTTCCTGTTTAGAAAAATACACTTTAAAAATGAATGTTGCAATGACCTAGTAAGAAGGCGGGAGAAGCACAGACTGCTGGTTATAATTAGCTGCTACAGTTGGTTGCTGCTCTGAAGCAGTAACCGAGATCAGCATCGAGTGGCAGACAGAGAGCAACTTGGGAGAAACAGTATGAAAAGTTCAATTTTTATCTACCATTTCTGTAAAGTGAGGTAAAATAAAAGAATCAAGCTCAATGGAAGATTCTAGTTTTTTGTTGTGCCCAAATTGTCTTGTTTTTTGTCATAGCTAAAGTGTCTTGTTCTTGTTGTGAGTCACTGTTGGGCTTAGGGTGGACTCTAAAGGAAGAAAAACACGTCTCTTCGAAGTGTTGCATACCTGTCACCTAAACATAAGATGGAATACAGCGAGGGCAAACATGGTACTCACAAGATTCGGGTTAAGCTAGTAAACCGTTATAGCATTATAATTCAAACACAATTTATAATGAAAGTACCTCAAACTTATTTTTGTTTTGGTTTTAGTTATGGAAAAATAAGGCTTACTCACTGGATAGATTTTTCCAGTCCCACACATCTCTTGTTAAAATATTGATATAAATGTTGCGCTGCTCCTTCTCTCTCCTCATACACACACGGTACAGAGGTCAACGTGCAGAAGATGTGCAGAGTTATTTCAGCTGCTCTGCACTACCTTACATGCTCTGCTAAGCATATCAACAACTTGGCCAATGCAGCAGAATATGCAAGAATGGGGAGAACCCTTCCCCCTAGCCCCTTCCCCCCCTCCCCTGGATTTCTAAAGTTATTCTCTCTTACGCTGTAAAACTCAAATGCCCAAGATAAATAAACTTCTTTTGAGTTCATCATCCTGGTACTTAGCGAAGTTTAAAACTGTTCCAAGATGCGGAGGCATTTAATTCTTGCTTCCAGTGCTCACCTTACTGATACATACGGTAGAAAGAATTCAGTCTTTAACTTGAAAACTGAGCAGTGCTCTGCGTTTGTACGTTTGCTTTGGTGGATGAGGGGAGAAGACTGACAGCAAACGTGATTTGCTGGGTTTTGAAGCCTTTGTTGGATTTTGGATGGATTCACTTGAAGTTAATAAGTTTGCCAAGAAGACCTTTAGCTGTCCTGCATATGATTCCCTGCTATTTTTAATATATGCGTAGTATTTTAAATCCATCTCTCGTGTCCTAAACCAGATTTTGCTGTAAGCAGCTGTGCTTGAATTGTAAAATCTCACCCTTGTGTCTGGTTTCACATCTGGCAATACCCAGCTAACAGTTACAACTTACTTGGAGTAATTAAAGGAGATTTTTAAAAAGCCAAAATTATAGATAAAGAATAAATTATTAAAATGGTATTTCTTCTTCCAACCAAATTTTGCAGAAACTTTATAAGCAGCTAGGCTGTCCAGTTATTTCTAATGGTGTTGATCAAAATAAGTATATGCTGAGGAAAGTAAAGGAAGACTTGTAAATGGGTGGGAACTGGGGAACATTAAGCTACCATAATTACTAGTCAGCAGTATGTCTCCACTTTGATGTCAACTACATGCTTTCTTTTGTGTCTCAGGGAGGAAGAAACTTCAAAAGCTTTAATTTCAAGACAATAAAGGGCCTTGTTAATATATATACAGACTTTAGCTGCAAATAGAAATTTTTAAAGACATAAATGTAAGTGGATTAGGTCTAAATATTCATTTTGTGCGTTATTTATGTAACACAGCCACAAAAGATAAATATATTATTTATGAGTACCATATAAGGTACAGCTTCAGAAAAGAATAATGACAGAATTTTTTTACTGATAAATCTACATGTTTCTCTCTATGATTTTGTATATGTGTGGTATTTTAAACATGACAGAATCTTAAAGGAATTATAAGTGTGAGCAATTCTATTGAGTTATAAAATATATAAAGCAACATATGTAAAGAAGATGGCCATGCTGCACTGTCATTCCTAGTCAGAAACCATACCAACTTGAATAGTTTTGAACAAGTATAGATATCAAAAGACTTTGGCAAACTAATTATTTTTAATTAAAGAATAAAGATCTGACAATGAAAACCTGCTATGAATATAGGACTAATATTAATGCAATTCTTTCTAATAACTCTATTAGGCTTTGGATCTATCCTCAAATAATAAATATATATTGATCATACACACCTCACAGTGCTGTCCTTTTAGATCTTGAATGTGTAGAGGAGGGAGAGTTATGAAAGAGTACAAGAGAAACCGTTCGTTCACACAGCTGTGCAAAGAGCCTGTTTTGGTTCAACTGAAAATTTACTGCACCAGCTAAGATAATTGAAGAGAAAAAGGTGTACTTCATTCAGTATGAATAAACATTCAGTATGAGAAAGATCTGAAAGAAATATTCAGTCTTCAGAAAGTTGTTATAAAACCTAGCAGAACTTTCAGGGTAACATCTAGCAGAAGGTGATACAGCAGAAGACGGCACTCTTCCAGGAGACAAGAAGCACAAGTTCAACTCCACCCTCTGCCTGACAGCATTCAAATGCATTTTTCCCTCTTCCCAGAAGAGAAATCTAAAAACCGCATTGTATGTCATTCCAAAGTGGGAATGGCTGAATAAAATAATTAAATAGATAGTGAAAGTCTCTTGAGTGGTTGGTATAGTCAATTTTCACTTTAGTTTTTCAGTCTGACCAAAATAATTACTCTTACAGCTCTACACATAAATGATCTGGATTCCAATCCCTTTTCCAATTAGCATTCAGTTTACTTTATCTATTGTTCATACTGTGGAGTTTTTTTGTCTACATTCATTCATGCAGCAAAAAGCAATGTCAGCTGATGTATTTCATGTAACACTACAGACTGCCCTTGATTCTCATCTGTGCGTATTTAACAAACCAGTGAAATGGGTCTTATCCAGGCATTGTATTTGTAAGATGGCTATTTTTCTTTAAGGACTAGTTCACAAAGTGCTGATAAATTCTAATCCTGGCTGTTTCATAAAAGGCTTGTTATAGTATTTAACACATCAAATATTTTGAAACATACTTTTCAGAACCATTTCTGTTTATGTATCGTATCTCCTCAAGTGTTGTGGTCAGTTATCCTGCCTTCTATGAAAATATGGCTGTTTTAAATGCCTGCTGAAGAAACCTCCTGAAGAAACATTTTCTGAGATGTGAAGGCTATTATCTTTTGTGAAGCAGGTTCGCTTTTACTTTTGGAGGTTCTTTTTTCATGTAACAACTCATATTACTCCAAGGCAAATAGCAGAAACAGCAGAACTGTTTCTGAGTAGAAAACTCTCCTTTCACAGTACCTCAATTTCTCACCTGTTTTTACTAAGCACTTCTGTGCTCCCAGAATTATGTTAGACTTTCTAATTGCACTGTATGAAAGGGATTCAGGATCAGCTCTGTTTAGGCAATACTAGAATTCAGTAAGCATTACAAAGAAGTCAAATTTTCAATCTAGGTGTCATTTGACAATGGTTATGATGTGCCCAGATACTGTCCAGGTCTACGCACATCTGGAAAAGCTGCACAGCAGCTGCACAGTAAAGATGCTCAATTTTTGTCAAAATGAAAATAAGCTAAAATGAAAGCTTCAGGCTCACCAGTTTTGCTTTACATGGTGTTACGGGGAGACTGAACCACCTTCTCAGTTACTTACTCAGCTAAGAGCTTTGATGGAGCTTTCTTAGGTTAGATAAAGCACTTCAAGTCCTCCAAGACAAAACACTCATTGATTCCAACCATGTAACTACAGAACAAATAGGAGTTTTGCCTCAAGGACTGAGCGGGGACTGCAACGCTGGAACTTAAGTATCAGAAGTCTAATACAGAGATTTAGGTTGCAAATATTTACCAGGATTTCTGCTTTCAAATTTAATGACAAATTTTTAATAGATGCCAACAGGAAAGCTCTCCTATTGCAGGAACTAAACAGATCACAGCTTTTCAGAAGCCCTTTAATTGTGGCTTACTTTTGTGCCAGCTGTTGTGTTCATACTATAAATGGAAGAAAACAACTCTGGGGTGGACATTTAATTCTGTCTCTCTTGATAGCAAACATTAACCACTGGCCTGCGATCGGACCACCTGCAATGTGTTAGTCATTACAGAGGTCACTGTTACCGAGCATTTTAAACTGTGAATAGCTTCAGTTTAAATTAGGTGTAAAAAAAGTCATTTCCTTTCAGTGATAAACTAAAACACCTGCAGCACAGCTCAAGTTTACCATGAGATATAAACTCTCACTCTGAAGTTGGACTGTTCAAGGACATACAAAACCACAGTTTTATAAGATAAAATCTTTCTAATCTAAGTTATTACTGTGTTGCCAGATTAGGTGATTACATGCACAGCTATTTCCCTAGATTGCAAGTTACTCTTTGCTTTACTAGGAATAAATGACATCTTCAGTTTTGGATGTATTACATGACTTTTCTCCTCAAGTCACTCATAATCTAGTTTTCCTTCTTGCTAAAAAGACCACAAAAACAAACCCACACCCAAAAACCAAAACAAGCGAAACAAAAAGAGAGAATATTTGCTATGTCTTTTCCTTGTTTGTGCTATCCCTTCTCTATTATAAAATAAGAAACACTGTCTTTTAATTCCAAAGGTGACCATATTGCAGATCTAACTGCCAGAGGAACTTGTTGATATTTACTTCTAAATTTTCAAAATGTATTTAAAAGGCTTATCCCTGTTTTATTTTACATAGCGTTTTCACTGAGAACAAACATGGGCAGAGATCTGGAATGACTATTAAAAAAAAAACAACCTCATCAATGTTCTATTTTTAAGGATTTTTCTTTCTATAACTTCGGCTGAGGCATCTAAAATTAGCTTGAGTGCTGGGCTCTGATAGCCAGGTGTTTACACCAGAATTCACACACACTTGAGGTCTGCATGCATGTATCCACCTTTTCCTCAGACAGAAAAAGCGCTTGAAGGAGGTTATCTTCAGAAGAGAATTTAGGCATTCCTTGCATCTCTGAACCAACATATCTGCATAGGATTTCTCCTCTCTCTCCACTTTTGTCCACATACTTTCTTCTATTGATGCAAAAGAGCTAGAGAATCATCTGTCTTTGAATGTCTGTAAACTATGGAATAATGAAAGTCAGTTTAGTCTTCAGACTTCTCTAAAGCTATGTTCACTTTTACTAAATGTAAAATATTCTGCTTTAGTGTAACTCACACTGGTGAAAGAAAGAAGCAAGGAGTTAATAATTCCCATTCCAGCTGGTTTCTTTTTTCCTCAAGTTATAGTTTTCTGGGCCATCTGAGTAGGAATTATATTATCAGACACTTTTTGCAATAGGTTCTGTGAGCCATGTTCAGAAGTGATGTACAACAGGAGCAACAAGAGCAACAAGCAGGAGACTGGGTAAATATTAAATTTGTACAGTAGTATACACATTGATATAGATGCTACCAGTCTATACTCCATCTACTCTTGGACAGATTCTATTAACTTCTACATTTGACCATGTGACATTTTTAAAAAGAAATATGCAAAATCAAAATATTATAACAAAAAGGTCCCTAAGACTAAAGAACATGAAACATCCTGACTGAAAATCTGGCTCTTCAGACTCTGTATTCCACACCTAATCCACAAGATGCTTGTGCCTCAGTTTTGCTCTCAAAAACTTATCTGTTCCATTCAAAACTTTGATTACACGGTACCTGAAAACAAGAGAGAGAAAGGTTGGTGAGGTACTCATTTATCTTTACTTATGACTCTTTTCACACATTCAAACACTGGATTCAGCTTAATTCTCAGTCTGACATACTAATTTTCTACTTTAGCGGACTCATTTGTGGGTCCATTCTCTCAAAAGTTGCCGAGATTGCAATTTACAGCATTTTTTTTTTCAGTATTCTCTATAGTATAAAGTAACTTTGAATACTCAAGGTTTAACTAAGCTCCCAGCATGCCTTGCAGAAGGAACAAAACTGTAAACCTGACTGTATTTCCCCTTTCCCAAAATCTTACAAAAAATCTTGAAAAAGTTGGAAAATACCATTAAAGATATGAACAATAGAAAAGTATCAAGTTCAGGAAATTTTCAGGAAGCAGTACTCTGCTCTTAGCATTGTCCCTCCTACCACTGCTGCCTTAATAAATGTTAGTTATGAAGAAACGCAAGAAAATGAGTGCTACACAGGTTAGTTTTAAATATCAGAGATAAGTCACAAAGGGATGCATTTTCCTTAAAGTTCCAGCATCTTTTTGCCTCCTCAGCAGCTAACTGCACTTTGGCATGCGGTAACAGCCAAGTGTTTGACCTCTAAATTTTCGTGCCTATTTCTGTTTGTATGTGATGTAATCAAGACTTTCTGCTTTCCATATTCCAACCTGTTATTATCAGTCATTTCTCTAAAGGCAAAATCTGTCTCCCAAGTGGCTTCTTTCAATACACCATAAAACTGAGTACTGGTGTGCTAACAGAAATGAGTGCTCTAATGTGGGAAACACCTAACCTTTTCCCACTGTCACATCAAAACAGCACGTTATATAGACACTGACAGCTTTCCTGTGCTGAAGCAAGCCCCCATGTACATAACAAAATGCTGAAGCCCATTAATAATATTCCCACTATTTACTCCAGGCAATGACTGTCAAATGAATGAGCACACATTTTTGTAGATAATGGTCCAGGAAATATTGCACAATGCAGCTGCTTTTGGGAAGTTGTGTTTGTAGAACAGAAGATGAACACTTAATTTATCTGACCATTTCCAGGCAATGCCTAATTCTCTAAATAGGTACTTAGAATTCCATAATTTATTTATGTCTAGGACAAATAATACCTCAGTAGCTCTACTCCTTTTGTAAATGTAACAAGTTTTGCAAGTAGGGGAATAGTGTCCTTTGGTCTGTTTCAAGATCTGAGTAGCCAAAACCATCAAAAAGTCATTGAAAATGACTTTTGAAAACAATAAATAAAACCAATGAAAAGCAAACAAAATACTTCTATATATATGAGAATTTCATCAATACAAATTCACCAAGCTAATTATTATAATTTGAAATGAGCTTGAACCAAACTCATCATGTGCAAATGCCCATGTACTGGTTAAAAAGAAAGAAACAATAAAATAAACAATCTTTTAATTGAATATTGGTTTTTTCTAGGGAAAATTTTTAAAAAAACACAGAAAACATATAATATACCAAGGAAGAACATGGTGCTCAGCGTGATCCAAGGAACAGGCTGTGTTTCAGGTTTTGGCTTGCCTCTCAAAAACATGAAAGGCTTATCAGAAAGCCATGGACTGATCATCAAATATTTAGTACCTGCAAATGCATAAACAGAGAGCAATCCCAGAAGTCGGTCTGGTTTCCTATCCTCTCCTTAAAGAGATTTTTCTTATTCCTGAAATGCCATTCTCTTTATCTTTGAAATACCAATTATTTTTTACCATTTACCTTCAGAACAAAATCTCCTAATCCACTGCAGGAAAACAAACCTCTCCTCTGTTATTCAAGTTGCTTCCACAGTTATGATCCTCCTACATAGTATTTCCACTGTAATTTTAAATATTACATGCAAAGCATGCGAACACCTTCTGCCATACTGCTATCAATTTTTTCCTGACTCTAATTTACTGCTTACTTCAACACTTCCAATTTCTTGAATGAAATGGACACAACACACAGAACCGCACCACTGCAAAGAAGCTCATGAATAATCCTGCACCAAGATCTTCCTGGATGGCCTTCACAGTTTGTATTACTTCTTAGTGCGCTCTCTCTTTTCTACCGTATTAGGCCTTGAGGGAACTGTGGAATGAGAACATCTCTGTGCTGCGCTCTAGCCACAGAAGATACAGAACCTCAGCTAGGGCAGATTTCTATTCCAGAGGCCGGGAAACTGGCCTGTACACTCGCATTAAGTGATAGACATATTCTCATCCACTTAACTCAGTACGACTACTGAAGTAAAGCAATGCTGGTTGGGGGTAAGTTTGGCCAACAACAGGCTGATAGTTGGCAGTGATCAATAACAAATACTTTTGCCTGTTATGGAGTGGAGTCTATAAACACCAATACCAAGAATTGCTCATCAAGACTGAGTACTCTTCAAACTGTGGCCTTGTGACACTAACAGGAATAAATACATACATTTTAAAACTTGACCTTATAAACATGTGCAAGAGCTCCACATTTATCTCAATACATCACGAACATTGTAAAACTATTATCCAGATTAATCTGTTGCTACTTCCAGAGAAAATCAAAAGCAGCAAAATGAAGCCAAAGAAGATGTGACTCAAATATATTATCTGAACTGCAGTTAGGAGTCATTTGCTTACAGCTTCCTTCCGTGGTCTTTGCAGCACTGGTAACACTGCAGTAGAGATTCTGAAATACAGAAAGAGAGAAAGAAAGAACAGAGTCTCCATATTTCTTAAAAAAATAGGCCCGTGTACTATCTGTGACAAAAGAACAATCTACTTACAATCAAAATAAAATAAACATACACAAAATACTTTAATACTATTTGGGTAGTGCTAATCTATAGCTATAGTAAATCACTAAATACTGAAGTATTTCTATTGGAAACAAAGAGTGTTCTCAAATACAAAAACAGTTGTAAAAAGAAAAAAGAATACATCAACGTGCTGTATGTTCTATTCGGAACAGACTGTTTCTCTAACCATGGAAATAGTTACTGTAATTGTACTCTTCAGTAAGAATAAGCCTCTGCAGGAGCTGACCCATGAAGGTCTGCAGAATACTTGAGGCCAGCAACAGTGTAAACTTATGTTGTTGTAAACATGGCCCTTAATCCATCAAAAGAAAAACATATGGATTCCATCTTTATTTATTTCTACAACAAGTCAGAGTCATCATGACATCTTTAAATACTTTGAATATTACTGTGGTAACTTATGAACTAAAAAAGGCAAAACTTGGAATCCATTAGAAGAAAAAGTCAAGCTCTTTTTTGGGCTTATTGCTCACGAAAAAGCAGAGTTTTCTAAACATTACGCTAAAATTAATAAAGCTGGTTTGAAAAGTTCTGTATTTCAATATTATTACAGCTACAATAATTAAGAATTTGGCCAGTATTTTGAATCATGAAAATCCCTAAGTTTTAGATTTAATTTACTGAAGTTGTATATATGCAAATTGTTCTAAAGTTTGCCTAATGGAAGAAACCCCACTTGGTTAAACCCATGAAAAATGCATGCATGAAGGTAAAGCACATATACAACAAGGAGCAAAAAAACTCAACATATGAAACTGAAGAGCTTTTATCCAATAAATATACAATATGATTATTGAAAGTAAGGATAAAAATAGATTTTAACACAGACGCTTGAAAATAAAGCAAAATATATGACTGAATTGGCCATTTACCAAGAGCATTATTCCTTCATTGGAATGACATAGCGCATGTCTGGTGTTACCAGTTACTGCTAATGTTAGCAGTTTCCCTGCTATTTGAAAGCCATTTAAGCCAAAGCTGCTAGGGGTCTAACTTACCCCTGCCTTTGCCCAGCCTCTTCTCACTCTTCCTTACACTAGCACTCATATTCCTGGGACTGCACCATGAGTCAGTTTGGGGAACTGAGCTGGATAAAATATCACCGTATCAAATAAAAAACAAAAAATCTATTTCTTTTGTCTGTCTTAGCTTCCCAAACCATATTACTGCCTTTAAAGGGAGCACACATTTAACAATAGGAGGGCGGCAGGACTGTGATAATCTGAACTATATTGTCTTAATCATCTGTAGAATTTTACCCTAAAGACTGGACAAAAGTAACATCAATATCTTCCTGATGGCCCCAGAACTTAAGTCTGTAACCCTTAGCAAATGTGAGGGAGAAGGGAGAGAATTTTAACTCAGCTTTACACATGAGGCAACACAGATTGAACAGTGTGTGTGTGTAGGTTCATTTGCTCATATATTCAAGGAAAATAAACATGTATAATCCAATTTGAAGAGGGAAACCTGAGAAACAATAACATAAATATTGTTAATGTTGTTTCCTAATAAGACATTGGGCATCAGTTTGCCATGAGAAGCATGTACACACAAAAAAAAAGCCAAAACACTTTTACACTGTCTATGCAGAAACATCACAGTATGGGGCAGTGAAGGTAATGGCCACAGCTGATACGGCTTGAAGAAAATCACTTTCAGAACAGTGTGTCCAGCACAGGCCACCCCTCTGTGAGAGAAACCTAGAGAAATGAAGGGAATTCAGAGAAGAGCAACAAAAGAGTTTAGTGAAAGGGAAGAGATTTATGAGGAAAGATTTAAAAGAGGTAACACAGACTGGCCAAATAATGACTAGGTAGGGGATATGAGGCATGGTAGCAGTCTATAAATATTTCAAGAATATAAACACACAAATAACACAAAAGAATTACCTAGTGATGTTCATGGGATATAGCTAGGAGTTAGAAGATTAATGTAAAAAGGGAAAAATGTAGGGTAAATATCAGGAAAACTTCTTGAAAGTGAGATGCCTTGAACTGGTGGAAGAAACGAAGAGATGTGTAGATCCTCTCTACCATTCAGCAAATTTTGAACCAAAGTAAAACAATGCACTAGCAAGTGTACCATGGAGAAAATGCCTGCATTTATGTGGAGAAGAGAACCTACAATTCCTTTAACTTCAATAAAGCAATCACAAATTTATTAAGTGTTAATTCACATTAAAAGCAAGTAGTTTTATTCATCTCCTAAACTCCGGTGACATTAACATTACATGACAAATATTTCTATAGGTTAATAATTTTCAGATAACAGAAGAAATGTTTGAAAGTTTCTATTAATTGTAATTCCAGTAAATCTGATGACTAAATAGATTTTTGTGTACAAGCAGGTACTTTTTTCTAATTTAGAAAATTTTTGAAATCATAATTCATACATACTGTTAGAAAAGCGCTTAGGGTTTTTTGGTATTTATATTCCAGCACATCAGAAAAAGGTTATGGCATTATTTAGCCTACTATCCATAACTGCAGCTTTAATTACAGCTGCTACAATTCTTCTGTATTTTCCTCATTATGATTACTCAATTTAAACAAACCTTATATTTATATTGGTACAAAATTACCTTTATAAATTTACTTTTATAAAAATTCTGATGTTTCATTTACATAACAAATTTAAAATTTTAAAAATCTTTGAGGCTTCTGTTTCCCAGAAATTATATGTATTTTTATAAGATATCAATTGAGTGTGTATTATTTCAAGTAAAATTCATTCTCCCTTATAGTACTATTTTTGCCAGTTTTAACAGTTAACACTGCTTTAAACCACAAAAAAAGTCCTAGTTTACTAATAATCCCTCTAATCGCAAACTCATCTGTCCTAAAATAATGGTAGTTAAGATCTTCTAATTTCATATACTTCTATTAATGCTTTTATTCATGATCACATGGAAAGTTTGTTAAAACCCAGGATCTCAACGAACACAGAGCCAACAAGATAGGATATATAAAAATTAGCAAGTGTGAGCAGCAGAACTACAGAAACAGCTATTACATTCTGCAACTTCAGTGTGTCAGTAGCAAAGGCTGAAATAGCATTTACCTTTCTATACGCATCTGGCTACTCAAAATCAATTTCGTAAAGCAGCTTACGTTGCGCTTGTTATTAATGGAAGATGGGTGTATGTGTGTACACAAGCGTGCACGTGAAGTTACAGATTAGACACCAAAAGCTAGAAAGACGTACAGAAAAATTTCTGAAAATATTTGCCAGAGTGTGCTTTCTTAGGGCCCTGTCCAACCCAAATGCGACTCCGTGGCTGTTGGCCATGGGAAGCTCAGCAAACTTCCTGTGCGAGGAATTCAAGGCAAACTGGAGTCCATGCTCCCGCTGAAACCCGCTCTGTGGCACAGGCCAATCAATAAAGACCATTTAACATGCCCTTATTGCAGTATCACAAGGGAATTCATTTCGCCAGTTGTATAATAAGAGCCACAGATTTCTGAAAGGGGGGAATCTAGCATGAGCTAAAAAAAGTCGCAATTTTCTTTAGAAGGTCACGTTGCTTTATTTGTTGTTCAGGCTCTGATGGCTTCATTGGAAATCCTTCTACATAGCTTGAAATTTATTTTTAATGTATTGCTGTGTGAGTTTCACTTAGAGGAACTGTTATTTTCCAGCCTGGTAGCACAAAAGAAAATCTGCTGTCAGAAGAAAGTCTCAAAAGCTGCAGAATTCCTAGACACATCATTTCTCAGGAGAAATATACTGTGTGGTCTCATAAATATACGCACAGGGGTATGTGCAATATGTGTACATAAATATGTGACAGAGATCACAGATTATATTTAAAATGTTCTTATGCGTTGTCATAAGCATGAAGAAGCTTTTGTGTTTTGTAAGAGATGGAAGCAATCATTCTCACAATGAGAATGATTTAATATAATAATGAGAATTCATTAATATAATATCCTATTGTATATGAATGTCTCTTAATTTGTGTTCATATAGCAAAGACTTTTGCTTAGGTTATAATAGTATAATTTAGGTTATAATATAATCATCTGGTATAACATCACAGACTTCCCAGGAGTCATATTCATAAATTTTGTATATTTTTGTTCAAATAAGAGTATTTTATGCAAAAACCTATTATTCTCTTACTAACTTTTAGAATTAATTGTCCTCCACAAGTGATTTGAAGTTCAAATATAACATGATACACATCTAAAATAAACATTTTACCAGTTATGTGATAACGACTTCAGTTAAAATGTAGTTAATAATTTGCCATACCCTCTGGCTTACAGTTTGGTCTCCCATATGTTTCAGGTTGTGTCTCATATACAGCACAAAGCACATAACCCTTCCCCAGACCCCGGATTCAAGGACACAGCTTCGGCGAATGAATGTTTTTTACCACAGTAGATGTTTGAAAGCCAGTTCCTCTATCCCATAAAAGCATGCACCAGTAGTATTACATGTACATGTGATGGGCATTATCTGCTGTTGTAGAGAGGAAGTACAGCACCAGGGCCTAGATATCTGAAATACAAAGAGAGTCAAAACTGTAGAGTCTATGAAAACTTTACCTAACACCAAGAAAATGTTAAGCATACTGAAGACAAAAGCTATGAACATAACTAATGTTTCTTTATAAACCTCGTTTGCATCACCATTTTAACAGCATTACTTCTTTACATGGGTTTTAAGTTACTGAATTAAAATATTAGTACTTTACAGTCCTCTTCATTCCACAATTACTGCAGTTCAATTACGCTCTTGCATATGTCAGGTACACTACAGTCTAATTTAATCTTCATTACACATTGCCATATTGCAATTATACATGCTATCAGAGTGTTAACACATATTTAAACCTGTTATTCCTTTGTCACTGATTTACAAAGAGGTACCTGAAAAGAAGCAGATGTCATAATTACATGCTTATTCAGCTCATTCTATACTAAGTCTCAACGTAAATTGCAGATGAGCTAGGCATGTCCTGAAATTAATGTAGTGATAGCACACTAATGCTGTGATTCATTATGGTTTGTCAATGTGCTCCACTTCTGGAATGTGTGATAAAATTATATTAATACTGCACAGTAATGAGATTAATGAATTTGTACATGGGGAAGAATAATGGTTCCCTTTGTTAGACTATTGAAAAAAAAATATATAGGTAATTAAAAAGAATTAGTCAAACTCCATACAACCCCATTTATATTAAATTAATTTGTCTGGCTTAATTTCTAATAATTGATCACTCTCTGTAAATTATAAAGCACCCCTAGACTATATGAACTACTACTGTAGGAGGAGAGATTCCAGAGTATTATGAACCATCAAGGTGGTCCCTGTGGGTTCATATTAATTAAGGTTTAACAGTTTGGAAAATTGTAGCAATACTTTATGATTCATGTAATTAAACTCTGTAACAAAATGTCACAACCGCTAGTTATATCTGTGCCTATGATTTATATCTTACCCTTATTTCAAAGGAAGCAGAAGTAATGAAATATTCTTAAACACACAGACAATCAAAGGAAAAATGTACTGGTTGTTTTTAGTGTTTCTAACTAATCACATTAGCATTTCATTGCCTCTACTTCAGGCACTAATGGCCACCATCAGACAGTGCAAATTAGATTAATTTCATATTCAATATCATAAGCTTTTTCAACAAAGGCTTGATTCCGATCTCTGACTCGCTTTTCTCCTCTGTAATTCCACTTATTTCAACTGCAGTTGCCCCTGTTTTCTGTATCGACAGTGCAGAATCTAACCCCTTCCTTCTTTGGTTCTCTAATACAGCTAATACTTGCTAGAAAAAGCTACTTCAGTATATTTGAAGTCCCAGATCTTCTAAACAAAACAGAACTGCAGTCTAACGTGACTGATGCTGAATTTCAGAGTCTCACTGTCTCATATTAAAAGATTTTCTTTGAAAATGGTTTCTCTTGTGGAAAAGGTTCTCGAATAATCTCATACTCAGACAGTTAATATTCTTGGGGTGTTGCTTTTCCTATGCTTGTTACTGGAGTTTCTCACTTCTGAATGCTTTTGTTACTAATCGTTAGCACTGAAGAGGAACTTTTGAAAAGAAATTTTATTGCCCAAAAAGGCATTTTATTTAAAAAAAAACTTGAAGGGTTAGCCAGAAAGCTTTAGTTTTGACTGATTTTGCAAGTCTAAAAGGCATATTTTAAGACTTATAAATTATTGGTACTCTCAGAAGAAAAATCAACTTCAGTTTAGCTTTTTTTATTTACCAGTATTCTATTGGTACACTGGTTCCTAGAAACCCAGAAACTACAGCCTCCAGAGACCTCTGTCCTGCTGTGCATCATTCGCAATGGATGGCATACCTTGCACAGTGTGGCTCAAAGATTGATAGCAAATGGTAGATCAATCAAGCAAGGAAATGTCCAAATACTATAAATTTGTCCATAATAAAGATGATTCTAGCAAATCAGGTACTAGGTTCAAGACTAATACAAAAGCAGGAATCATGTATAAACCCTCCCCACATTTTTCAAGGTTATACTTATTTCCATCTCCAAACGTAATCTAGCAAGCAAAACTTTGGCTTTAAGTAACTGTTTGGGGCTTTTTTTTCAGAATTCTAAGAAAATACTCACTGATTTTTTTATTTTTTATTTTTTCAATCTGAGGGGTATGCCACAGCTATCTCAGCTTGTGAGCTGTGGCTTGTGTAGAGAGTGCACATGGCTTGCATTGTGTGGAATGCACTCTGATGTGCTTTGCGAATTAATAAGATTCTTCTGCTTCTATAACAATACAAAATTCTGTTTGCTGGTAGAAATAGTATCTGTTCTCAATGATCTTTGTTCTCAGATATCACAGTAATGGGCATCAAATACGTACCAGAGAAGAATACTGGTTAGTGCAAATGAGCAACAAATGTAATACTTGATGTGAGACCACAGAAGTCCATTTAATTGACCTAGCAGGCTTCAGACTAAACTCTGGTTGTAAAATGGTATATTGCACCAACCAATCTTCACCAATCCTCCGGATGAAAGAGGGCAGCTCATGTGTTAGTGACATTGGGTCCATTCTGTAAGTTGACAGAAATCCTACAATTCCTCTAGGTGCATTCTGAACCAAAATGGGGAGGAGGGTACCCACAGAAATGGTGTACGGTGGTCTACACATCTCCTGTCAGAAAAATCAAAATGACCGCCTCTCTAAACTTCTAAATTACTATCTTTAAAAGATACAGCATTCTCATTCCATCTTTGAATGCCTCAACTTAGTAATTTTTCCTACCTATTCTAGCACTGAAGAGTGAGTTCCCAGTTCAGGTATAAACACTTCTGAAATCTGTTTTAGGCAAGTGAATGGAAATGTACACTGTAATTACAGGGGAAAAAAAATTACTCTCATCTGTTGGTATTCACATTCCAGCTTTATTTTTTGTTAGTTGGTTGGTTTTCCCCTCTGTGTTATTATGCTGTCTTTTTTACTGGGAGTAAAATTTAGCCTAGGGCTTACAGGTTCAGTAGATAAAAATTCTATCCTAATCCAGTTATGACAAATTTAATATTAATGGGACTAAGAGGAAAATCAGTTTCGTGACAAATGATGATAAAGTGAAATCTTTAAGTAATAATAAAAATCAACATGCCATAGCATGTCACCAGTCATTCAAAAATGACAAGCAGAAACAATCTGCTGAGACAACATCCAACCACAAGCATAATCACATTTATGATTTAATTCCCATTTAACATCAATCACACGAAATTAATAACCACTCTCAAAGAAAATTAAATCCTAAATGTATTTTTCCTTTAAAGCGTTATGATCAGAGAAAAAACTCCTAATTAAATCTTAAACCAACTACATGTTTTATACATATAACACCTGTAACTTGGCCAGCATTGTGAATTGGCCCCATGTGCATTTTTGTCATAAAAGAAACTGACAATCCTTCTAGCAGCTGCCGTAAGTTTGATTAACATGTAACATATCCCTTTGTGAAAGTTCTTGTTGTGAAGATCTTTCCATTATTTTAATGACTGTGCAGCCATTTTGTTTTAGGAAAATATCATGCTATGCCTATTAGTGTTCGGCATGCAACTTGGAGACAAAGCTACAAGCCAATGTTTATTCTGCTCTTCCTATGTTAGAGTGTTTGTCAACAAAAGATATCCTGCTCATACCTTATTTCATCCTCCCAAGTTGCTTATTCAAATCGTAAGGGCATTGTGGAGAGTCCATATGATTCTGTGTATCCTCAAGCAGGGGTGGCCAGCTGGTGGCTTTTAAATGTTATGCAACTCCTAAGTGCTTACATAGCTGGGAGTGGCATTATAATGCAGCTGCACATCTTCATCTGTAAAAGTGAGCCTGGCCACCTTAGGACATACTTCATGCCCAAATTGTCCTTCACTGGGAGCATCCACGTACAAACTACTCCCAGGATTCTGTCTTTCTCTAGGTATTTGGTATGCCTCTTGCTTTTCAGTTAACTGAGAATTTGGTTATATGATAGAACAACTTGCTATCACTGGTCCAGATGATTGTGCCTTGTTAAGACAGGAAACATTAATGTAAATATACTGTAACTGAAAGTATAGAAGTTTGGGGAAAATAAATACATATTACTTTAGATCTGAAGATGTTCTTGGTCTTCATGTCAGCCCTTGTTATTTTCATTTCAAACAATGTTCAAACAATTTAACAATTCCTAATGTAAAATTTGGGCTGGTGCTCTTGGACCTCCTACAAGCCATGGCAAAATAGGTCTTTTCCTTATCTACAGATGAAATTGCAGATACAGGAGATCTGCTCCCTTATGTTAAATTCTTCCTTCCCATTTATGAAAGCAGCCACTTGTAGAAAGAATGTATTTGGCAAAGAACGAATTAAGTACAATAGATAAGCATGTACTTTTCTTTATTCCTTTTATGAGGTTCAGCAAGGAAATCTAGTTTTTTTCAGGGTCACAGATTCCGACCTAAGTCAAGCAAAAGTCAGTCATGATAAACCAAGTAATACACAACGTACCCTTAAAAGTACTCTTTATAAATCACAGTCCTATGACGACATCCAATTTCTTCCTGCCTCTTTAAGCTAAAACATGTTTTAGGGTCTTATAACATGCAAGTCTGTTATTAAAGATTCTGCTGAATTATTCAGGGCTACATCAAGATGTGAAGACACCTTTTTTGAGACAGAAAATTGGCAAACACTCTCTACTATGCCTTACAGCAAGAAAAACAATCTTGCTGCAGCTGTTGTGTTTATCATAAAATTGATGCTATAAAAATGTTACCTGAATACAAATGAAATTATTTTTATTTAAACCTCCCATATTGAGAGGCACATTTCCTCACATGATTATAAGATCTCCAAGGCCTGCTGCAGATATCTGGCATAAAGTAGTTAATATATTCTCACTTACAAGTTTCCTGAAATGTCAAGCCCAGATTTTAATGCACTTTGTCATTGAGGGTCAGATTGTGAGCCTCTTCATTACACCAGTGAGCAGCTACTCACATGTGTAGTTCTACTGTCTTCCCAGGAATTTGAGGTGAACAGCTACATACCAAGGTAAGTCGTGATCTACCCCTGACTGACTTCAGAGCAGCCAGTCACGGAGTGAAAATTACTCAGCACAACTAAGAGTTTCACAGTCTGGTCATAACCATAGTCATATAACATATTTTTCATTTGAACTAACAACTAATGATTTGAAATAATAAGACATTCTTAGGCATAGCTGGAATTAAAAAATACAACTTCCTGTGAAAGGGTAATTTCCTATTGGGCAGAAAAGATGTTTTTTTCACTCTGTGTTTCTTCACAGAACTATTTCTCCCTGCTTTTCCGTGTCTTGGATAAGTGCAATGGTTTTCTTAGAATTCAAGACCACAAGTGTGAGCAATATCCATAAATGGACCCAAGACAAATGTATTTACACACATACCTCAAACAATTCCAAAAGGCACTTCAGCATCTCACTCCTATTTTTCTACTTGATTGCCATTTAATTCAGTTAGGTTTCTCAAATACTGTGGAGGACCTGTATCTTAGTACTTAAAGATACAATCCTAAATAGCAATCATATAGATGAAAGTCTTCATTTTTAACTTCTAGAAGCTTGTTGGCCAGAATCCTCCATGCAATTCATACAACAATCATACCTCTGTAATACCACTTGGTATTTTCCAGTCATTTCACTTAGGCAAGATGGCACCTACACCAGGTCAGTATCAAAGCTGTCTGAACCTGTGACTTCCAGATTAAACCCTTCGTGCTTTTTTACTAGTCTCCTAAGTGCTGTATCTCTGCCATTATGCATTTGTGTGTAAATATATATATATATATGCACAAGCGCGCACACACAGATCAAAACAGCATTAGGAAAGATTGGTGGAGATCCTGATCCATGAGTGTTAAACCATCACAGTCATAAAAGAAAAAGATATTACTATAACACAGAATTTCTAGCTCAGAAGAAAAACTTCTCAGGTCTCTCAAGTGAAATGAATTCTGCATTCACAGCTCACAGTGAACAGCCCTCCTCTGGGTCCAGTGCAGCATATTCATTTCTTCTGTCAGTAGTTTTGTTATGGTAAGACAATTTTTCTATAATTACCCAGTGAAGGGTAAAGCTAATAACTCCTCTGCGAGGCAGCTTTCACTAGATGTCCCTTTGCTCGCTGTACACAAAAGGCTTTGGGGGTCCACCTGCATTCTGAGAACTGCTGTTAAAGGTTTATATTTCAGTCCTGCAGAACTTCTGCCTCTAGCCATTTCTCTTCATCAAGTAAAACCTAACTTGGAGGCTGTTACTTGTGCCCTTACCCACCGCATTTTGCTCCTGCATTTTTTCCATTTAGTAGGCTGCCTCTGATACTTTTCATATGCTTTGGTCTTATGTGGGGGTAGTCATTATGTTAGCCATGTCTTCAACAAGCATTTGAAAAAGTAGTAGAGTAGATTTTTGAACGAGTATTTGGTAGTTAGGTGCTCAGTCCATATTGACTGTTAATAATTTCCCTTCTAAAATTATGCTTAAAAAAAGACACTGAAAAATGCTGTCCCGTTCAAGTGACCTTGCTTTAAAGACATGTGGAGACAAGACAAACCATAGTCAACTTTTAATCCTGCCTTTCATAAATAAATCTAAGGGAAAATTATTGCAGTAAAATTTAGAAAATTATTCTTCTTTAAACACAAGCCTAATTACAAATGAACATCAGCTATAGGCTATCAACTAATGCTGTTTATTACATTGATTATAACAGGGAATCCCTAGGGTTAGTTGATGAAATAAAGATTTAATTTGAGGGTAAAGCACAACAACAAAAATGTAGCTAACTGTAAACAATAGTATTCCAAGTCCAGCTGAGTCCATCAATATAAAAACAGAAGTTAACCTCATCCTTCCACTACTGTAAACATATTAAATGCTATTTATTGTGATTACATGTGTGTGGCCTGTTACAGCCTAAATAGGAACATTTTCGTGACTGAAAGACATAAACATCAGATAACTAACATCATTATTCCCATTTGAAAGATATAAAAACTAAATATTAATTTTAATAGTAAGGTTAGCAAATCAGGAAACCACACACACTAAAATCATTGCAATAACATCCACTGCTAGTAAAATGCTCTAGTTCCAAGAAGATTAAGAGTACAGGTGGGATTCAGCAGGAGTTTATATGCTGTCCTGACACATGTCATAAACAGAGATTTTATACAAAAAAGAATACAGATTTTCCACCAGAACAGAATGAGTCAGAGTAATGGAAATGAAGTCAAAAGACATTTTAAAAAAAAGGCGTCTGGTGGAAAACAATGCACGTAAAGAATAGAGCGGAGCAGGAAACCTCTGCAAGGTTACGGACAAGGCCCAGCCACCTCAGGCAGGGAGACCATGCCGCACCCTCGCTGTGCCGTGGGGGCACAGGCGCTCACCACAGCTCCCACCGCGGCCAGCTGAGTCCAGCAGACCACATCCACCCGCCACCACCCCACGCAAACACAGCCGTGCCACCAGCACAGCCAGATTGCCCTTGAAGGTGAAGCAGGTGCTTCGTACGACACAGAGCCAAGTCCACGAGCTTTCCTAGACCCCATCGTGCTGTGCCCAGAGCTCCTGACCAGCTCCCTTCAAGGCTTAGCATTACACTCTAGCTAGTCACCTCTTCAGGCACTTAGTGCAGACCTCAGAGCAGGACCCAAGTTTGGTTTGGCACTATGAGCTACACAATCTGAATATTCTGTTGTTCGGCTATCACAGACACTCATTACCAAGTCTAACAGAACAGTGACATTGACGGTTCCCTCTTCTGTGTCTGTACAGCACCTTATGCTTTGCCAACGTTTGACACCCAGAAGGACGCAGGGTTGCACGTGGTGCAACGCCAGGCACCTCTGAAGGTATATTTTTGGTAGTTTCACAACACTGCAAATGACTGGTTAGGGGAGACACGTGGAAAAGGGCAAAACACTGCCAACTCCCAGGGATGCCCCTTTACCTTATCACTTTCCCTTCAAAGGTGTTCCCAGAGACAACCACTGACACAAAACGCTTAGCCCTCTGGAAGTCTGCTTCAGGAGTAGAAATCGTGAAGGGACATTGTCTGATTTGCAACCTGAAACCATGGCAGATTTGCATTGCAGGAACAGGGTCTGCCTTCTTGGCTACAGCTTCCCTGTTTGAACCTACATTTTCACAAAGGCAGTCCTTTCATGTTTTGAAATTCAGCTGGAAAAACTTGGATTTCTTCGTTTGCTGTACACTGCTCTTTTTCCCATGCTGTTCCTCATTTCCAAGTGGTCTCTACTACTATTATTTTAAACCTTTATTAGTATTGCTTTTGCAGTAATATTTTAATATTGCATGCATTTAATATCAGACATCCTTAAGGGACCTTTTTTTTCTTCTGCACTGTTTTGCTTGCTATTGTTATTGTTACTGTAAGCATTGCTATGAATAATCAGATGGTGGCCTGTAGATACTGGAAGAAGAAAGGTCAGATACTGTATATGACATACGATTTGCACATCCTTGAAAGGGAAATGAGTCATCTACATAATACAAACAATGATAACTCAGTTGCATATGACTGAGATGCTAAAGATATGTTTATAAATGAATAAACTTCCTGATTATAGTGACATATTATAGTAAAATTAAAAAAAAATTGTTTTGCGTAGCAACATTTCACTTAATAACGATGGAGTAGATACACAATGTCCATATGATTCACAGCACAAGTAATTTATTCTTTATAGACCCAGTTTAAGTAGAAAAGCATCAGTGGCTTGTTGCTAACAGCTGAACTACTCAAAAGCACTCCTTTGACACAGGAGTAAGAGCACTCTGCTTGCAAGTATTACTTCATGGATATCAGAAGACCTCAGTGCTCCTGCTTTGGCACCGGGACCATAAAAACATGACACCACATTTTAAAGAGCTAGTAAAAGAAAAGGAATGGAAAATGAGACTTATCAAACCAAGATCAAGAATATATTTATTTGTCATTTCCAGCTCTTCTCATGGCATCCAGCAGCGTGAGCAGATCCTCCAAGTAAAAACTACTCTTCTAGCCAACCACTAAGGAATTAACTGCAGGAGTTAATCTTCTCAGCTCTTTAAAGCAGAGACCAAATACCTTCTCTGTCCCTCTATTCCACCTTACCAACCTTGCTGGAAGACCCTTTAGGGGTTGGGCAGAACATGCATGGGGTGGGCAGTCCCCTGGAAGGCTGAGATGACAGGGTCCATTCTCACAGACCTCACAGTACTGGCAACACGCCACAGGCCCCACGCTTGCCTGCTTGCTTTCCAGCTGCTGCAGAAAACCCATCACAGGCAGCAACTATCTACTCTGTGCCATGGTTTTGTTCAGAGAGGCCATGCCTGACCAGCAGATATCCCCAAACCAGCAACTACAGAGGAGCTTCCTAATAGAGAAAAGTATTATGAACACCACAGCTTCCTTTCTGTTTTCATAATGCACTCGGTGACCACTTTGGCTCACTTCCATGCTGCACAGCAGTTGAGAGTATTTGATCTTTGGCTAGGATACCTCACAGCCTTCCCCAGATGAAAAGTTCAACTCAGCTAGGTGATTAGGAGTCCAGTTTGAAAGCACAGCAGGATAAAGAGCTCAGATTAAAATCAGAAATATTCCAAACACCACAGCTCCGAGAGGGCTGAAGTTGAAATTAAATATTGGAGTCAGCACAATGCAAGAAATTCACAACCAACTGGTGTATATCTTGCATAATAAAAGTTTAACCACATGTGTTCTTAATAGACAGGGTAGAGACCCAAATATGACCTGGATAAATCCACTGTAATATGAACCAAAACCTTTGTTGCGTACCTTCAGCTTCATTATCTACAAAGCTGAAGGCTTAGACTGCAGCTAGCCAAGTCTCAACAACAAATATCTCAATTCACCTGGCTAGTTATTAGCAAACAGCTGATAATTATTTATGCTATCACTGGAGCTGTAATGTATTTTATCAGTTGCTGCATTTTTTTGCATTTTGTATGGTACTTTCAACTGTCATAAACCAGTACAACAATCTGCCAACATGAAATAATTAATAATTATTATGTGAGTGACAGATTTACTTTGGAGAACATGAAAGGCCACAAAACCTGGAGTTTCCTGGTCTACATAGTGTGCATAAAGGAAATGAGCATAAGCAATCACTGTCAGCTGTTCTTGTAAGTAAGAATTGAATCATTTATCTGTCTGCATGTATACATTATCATCATCTCCCACTCTGAGGTAAGCCCTAATAGCATTTTATGGTACAAAAATAGGTTGTTACAGATATTTCATAAAAAATACCACTCCTTTCTTTTGAGTGCGATAGCTGAACATATACATATTTAGCATAAAGTGGAAACCTTTTTAAAATTTTATAATTTGGCTCTAGAACACATTTAGTTTTTGTCTGCACCACTTAAACCACAGCTGAATCCCAGATCTAATTCAAATTTATACTGCACAGTACAGTAATAATCATGTTTATTTAAGTGCTTACTTATCTTCTTTTTTTTTTATTTATGATCATTTTGTCTAGTATGAATCACCTGCAAGTACCTTCAACTGTTTTAGCACTTCAGCTATTTAGGTTTTTATTTTCCATCAGAATGCTGAATTCATTCCATAAACTTGTAGCCATCAAACCATTTAGATCGATCATACGATAGTGTCTTGCTCTAATTAAAGTTACAGAAAAACTTTTGATCTAAGTGGAGACAGAGCATATACTCTGTGCAGACACGATTTAGTGTTTGCCACCAACTCAGCAGAAATCTAAAAATCAAGGTGAAACTTAAAAGGTTTGTTGAGCAATCATATAATTAAAATTAAAATTTCTGATTTACTTTCTGTGTGAGCAATATAACACAGTAGCAGAGTATAAAACAGTGTAGCAAAAACATTTACAGATTGTGAATAATGTAGCACACAAGATTGCATGAATAACACATTGTTTTGACTAGAGGCCAAGCTGCTCCCTGAAAAATTAAGACTTTTCTTCTTTTTTCTTTGGTGAAATAAATGATATTTAAATATATCTCATTATAAATAAAGAATAATTATATATTAAACACAATATAATGACATATAAGAATAGTTAATTAAGAAGTTCAGGCCTTTTGTTCAAATGAAGTATCTTTGAGTGTGACCCATCCATGAAAAGGTTTGTGCAACATGGGGACCTGTGAAATGCCTGTGGGCTGGGTGACACAGGAGGCCCTTTCTGAAATTGCGTTCAATGCTCCTAAGCGACAGTGCAGCCGTTCCCTGGGTCTGCTGGGCAGCCCAGTGCCTTGCAGGCTGAACTCTGGCAAGTCCTTCTGACTCACCCGAAGTAGACTAATGCCAAGATCAACAGATAGGAAGCAGGACCATCTATGACCATAAATGGGAGTGTCTGGAGGTAAAGTCATTCAGAACACCAAATTCAAACAGGCTCAACAGAAATCTCTCTTTCAGGGTTCAGAGTTAAAAGTGCAGTGTGAAGAGACCTTCCAATTATTTCCCAAATCCCTGTCATATCCCAACTGTTTGTTACACAAGTACTGTTTGAAGGTGTAAAAATAAATGAAAATACCCACTGAATGCAGAAGGCAGATGGAAGGTACTTGATACCAACCCTTCCTTTGCCCCAGTCTTCTCTCCTGGCTGGCAGGCTGGTACCCAGTATGACCCACTTCTGCTCTCTTTGTTTGCACCCGTAATGTTACCATCACTGCCAGCACAGCCTGCCCTGTGACAGGAGGGACGGAGCGGAGCCAAGCTCTGCTGTGCTCCATCCTTCTGCATAGGGAAAGTTGCACACTAGGCTAGACATAATGCGTGAACTCCTTGAAGAGCTCTGAACCTTTTACCGTGTTCCTCTCTCTCCTCATTCCTTCTATTATATTTGACTTTAAAGTCTTTCTCCGTCATTTAAAATGTAATTTATGGGTGTTTAATCAAGAAAAGTAACTCTAAACTCTTCCAAGCACTGAGGAAGAAAAGGAACACGTACACAAGCAGGCTTTCTCCCAGACTGCTTTTTGGTACTTATTCCAATAGAATGCTAATAATTATGTTAAAAAGCTAATTTAAGAAATCCAATTTTTGGAAAATGGGTTTTCAAAGGGCACATCTAACAACGAGAGAAAGTTCGATCTGATTTCCCCACTACAAGAGGAAGGAAAATCCAATTTTAATCTATTTTTGTTCTCTTAAAAAGACGATATATAGAAGTTACTTTGAAAATCATCCTTTCAAAGTAGAACCTAGTATAAGCATGTGCTAACTTGCGAAGCACAATTAAACTGTTCCGATAATTCTGCCTGAAAAAATTAGCAGCGATATTGAGAAGGCAAGTTGTTCTCAAAATGTCCATGGCAGAAATGCTTCTGTGTTAAGCTGGTATTGATTCTGAAACAATCTTATACATGATAAATGAGAGCACATTTAGGAGAGGATTCAGTCATAAGAGCTCACAAATCAATCAGCTTGTCAACAGGCAGACCAAATTCAATTTTTATTCTTGGTAAACTCTTATTTGGTGGTAGGCCATTGTTTACTTTGAAATTGCTTTACAAAGGAATGGATGAGGAGGGGAAACATGGGAAAGACAATCTTTCATCAACATATTAGAAGTTGGTATTTCATTTAGGGCTAGGACAGAGAAAAATCCGATTGTCTCCTGGATAATCCAAACCTTTTATCTCCTTCTGGGTGATCATAAACATTTGGTCATATAATGTCCTTTATCTGCAGCAGCATTTCAGACATCGATTCACTACTTTGTATCAGAGCATGGTGTAATTGGCATGTCATATTCTAAAGCAATAATCTGGTGTGCACAAGAGCTGCTGCATTGCGTTGCCAAGCCATGCTATATTTCTGACAAGCAGTTTTCTGATGGCTCAAAATTAAAATTGTAGTGAAATGACATGGTGGAAAAAAAAAACACTAAAAAAACCCCACAGACCTATCCCTCCCAGAATTCCCAATCTTCTGGCCTTCAGAAAATCATCAACAATTATCTGATTGGAACTTGAAAGATTATTGGAACTCCCCCAAGTTAACATAATTCATTTATATAATCTATTAGCAACTCTGCACTGATATCACTATTTCATTTTTGAAATGTCATTATTTCAATCCAGAGTCTAATCCTAATAGCTACAGACAATCCATGATGCTGTAGAGGACTATCTTCTATAGGAGGCTGCTCAGTCACTTCCCTCTCGCCAGCCTACAGATGATTCATTTCGAGGAAGAATGTAGCTTAAACAAACAGTGGGAGTGAGCCACTTGCTGGGCCTTACACGGAACACTCTCCCAACAGGAACCCGAGCCAAGTCTTACTGAACCAAGGCATCGCAGAGAGCTGTGCTGTGAGACCAAATGCAGTTGTTATGAATCAGGGGTGATGCAAACAGGTTCTTTCAGGATTACTCTTTCAGGATTAACTTTTGGAGAGCAGAAAGCAGAATACGAACTATTCTTACTCTTTCCTCTCTTCATTCCAATTAAAATGAGAAGATGCAGGGTTTTGGAGACAAAGGCTTTATAAACATGGAAGAAACAGACCTCACTGGTGTTTTCTTCTCTAACTATAAGCCTGTTCTCTATCACAATTCTGTTCGTCACTTCCTTTGCCTTTAGATACGTACAGGAATGTGACAGCCTAAAGAGAACCACACTTGGATCTTCCTTCCCCTCATTGGTTGCTAAAGCAAGGAATCCACCAGGCTGTGTCCCAAGCCCATGCATTTCTGGAAAGTACACATCCACTTGATTTTTTCATTTAGCCAATATTAGTTATGTTCCTGCAAATAATATTTCTGAAGATGCTTATGGAAGAGGACTTTGTGTGGATTTAGCACATGTTGCCAGACAGATGTCATACAGAATTGACATTTGGAGCATAGATTTATCCAGCAAGGGTTCTGTTCCACAGTAAATTCACTGTCTTTGTCATAGACACCCACCGGGAACACAAATCTTGTGGGACGGGTTTTATTTTTTTTATACAATGGGGAGCTAGACTTGGGAAAATCCATCTGAATCATCTTGGTTCCTTAATCTTTTTTGTTCCTACCATTGTACTATAACCAATTAAAGACTAAAATAAAAACCCAAATATGAACATCTCTAAACACCGCAGTCAGAATTTGTAACAGGATGTGAATTTCATGGCTGAGATTTTAAAGTTGCAACAAAGAACTCCAACTCCAAACATTCAAAAACTAATAGTTTCCAAAATCCTAGTCACAGTTGGAAATCTAAGGATGGTAATATATATGCTCAGGCTTATACATACATAATATATACACTCAGACAATACACGTCTTGTATGAAAGACATCAAGACTGTGGAGAGTATAGAGGATAGCTCAGACAGCCTGAACTCACTCTAAAAAATTATGTGGACAAGGAAAAGCCATTTAGTAGATTATGTATTTTTAGTCTGTGAAGGTCCCACACTTCAATCATTACCGTGATGTCTAATATCTGAAGGTGAGTGAATCTTAAAAGCCTCCTCTTTTCAGCCTGGGAAAAAAATGTCTCGCAGGCACTTCCAAGATAACAACTATAAGATCATTAAACATCTTCCAACAAGTTCAACTCCTCCTTCTTTGTCCCATCTCTTAAAACAATCAAACTTACAGGAAATCCCTGACAAACAAAAGCATTTGGAGGAAATATTGTGTTCTGCTGCTTGTGGTGTAAAGGAAGAAGACAGGAGTATCTCGTTTCACTGTTGTGTTTTAATGAGAAAAACTACCCCTTTGCTTTTTATCCTTCAAACTCAGAGCACATGAGAGGCATACTGGAACCCAATAATATTTCCTTTGAATGACCAGTAAAAACCTGTTAGTTCCATTCATTTAAAAATAATAAAAATTACCAGACTCCCATGTCAGCCTGAGCAATCTGTTAAATGCAGGCACTGGTAAATGACATTACTTGAACAGTAATTAATTCTTACATGACTTGGAAGTATGTATTCAACTAACATCAGACATGAAGGTATTTGTTGAATTTTATTCCATTTTAAACACAGGTCATTTGTTTTCATTTCCTTCTTTATCATAGATATATAGTTTTTCCATTTTTATTATATAAAATTGGAGTATCATATTCTCTGTTGAAAGCAATATTAAATTACTTTTAGGAAACAAAGAATATTATATATGGTTTTTTCTGATCTGTTTTTAACCAGAAAAAAGCTGCACATCTGGTATATTTTAGTTTTGGGATATGGAATATCTCTGTTTTTCCCAAACATTGTCTACTGTAAACCAAACTGAACAACTTTCGGAAGTGTTCCTTTTTCACTGAAATTTGAACCTATGAAGAATGCTTGGCATATGGATTAAAAATGGATGTGAAAAACTAGTCATGATTGGAACAAAGGGATTTTTTTTAGACCACAGGAATGGATATAAACTTGAAGGTGCAATCCATCCTAGCTTCAGTTATTAGGATATATAATTTAGAAATCAGGACTGGATCTAAGTCAAAGGTGATAAACAAAGACAGCATTCCTATAAATGATGGCATTCAGGAAGGAGAAGTACATGGGGGTTTTTATGGATTCTAAGTGCATTTCTATACAGGAATCAAAGTTACAGTGTTAGGATATACATTTCAAATGACACTGAAGTTGTACCACTTATTTCTGAAATGAGTCAGGATTGCAGAAGAGGCAAGCAAAAAGGTGGTCCCTGCCACTGTGTTTCTGCATAAACAGTAAGAACAATAAGTTCCTAAGTGTCTGCATTTCAATGCAAGTAACATCAGGCTTAAGGTTATGTTGATTCCTAGCCTGGTGCAAACCGATGATCCACCCTATACTGTACAATTACAATATAACTGTCAGGGTTTTCTTAGAGAAGAACACAGCACTTCCGACGTAAATTCATCAACAAGAGTAAAATCCCTTCCCATAGGACTAAATTCAAACCAACACTGTTCCCTTTTATCTAACTTCTGTGTTTGAGGAATGGAAAATAGGCTAGCTAGCTGTTCGGCTGCATTTTTTTCATCTGTTGCTCTCATTAACTGAAGGAGAATCTGATAATACAATACAAAGATCAAACCTCAGATCTATTTTTTTGTAGTGTTTCTAATAACAAAAACAAACAAAAATATCTCCAACCTGCCCCATGGAACTAGAAAGCCCAAATAAAGCAGCACAGGCATGGAAACAGCTTTGGTATTGAGAATCCAAAGCCCCATACAAACAGAGAATGAACCTCAAAAGTCCTAGGCTAAACTGAAGCGTTAATCTACTCCCTCTGAACAAATACTGGGGTGAACAGAAACAGGGAGAAGTCTTTTTTTTCCTTCATGGATCCTTTTAAACTACAGCAGAAGCAATGGAGGTCAAGCAAGGCCCCATTTTATGGATTGCTGTTCAGTGATAGGTTCAACAAAGTGGAAAAACAGGCACTGATTAGCAGCTGGAGAGAACAGACCTTTAACTTCGATGGACAGCATCTTCCCTTCCTCCCCTGTTCGTTTTACGATGCATGCCTTCAATTGCAAAGTACTATAAAAAGCTTCCTGAAATTCTTGGCACTGCCACAGATTTGATTCCGCAGTGGCTTCAAGTGATTAACAGAATGCTAGAAAGTGCAAGACAAACAAAAATCAGGTGAATGGGGAAAAGTGACTAGAGGATCATAAAAAGTGCACATAAAGTGCATTCTATTTGCCAACAGAGCCAATACTTATAAAAGGAGGGTAGTTTTTGAAAGTCAGTCCCTCCCATTCCAAGCAGAAACCAGATGAATTTGTGATTTTTTTGTGTTTATGAATATATTTTTTAAAGATCAGAACTGTAATGTAACTGGCAGAGAGAGCAATAAACACTTTAAAATTCATTTGTTTCACTAAAGTCTCAGTGTGCGTCTCAACACTCATTGACCAATACTGAACTTGATCATCTGCAAATAAATTATTAAAATGCTAACTATAAGGTTGTACATTACAAAGCGTGACTATATTATAATTTTTCTTCCTCCAAGCAGCTCCTTAAAATGCATATTTAACTAATTTATCCTATACTTTGTGCCCCTGCGGCCCTGGAAGGTGAAACAACATCACTCATAAGAAATATTAGCATTTGCTGTTTATCAAGGCTTCTGTGAAACAGAAAAGCAATAAAAGTGCTAGTGCATGCACTCATTTACTATTGAAATATCACAAAAAATTATTCAGTGTCAGAAATCTAATTTTGTATGATATTTCTATATATTTTAACAGTTAATTTTTTTCAGTATTAGGGAATTAATATGCTTTGAATATCCCTGTAGCTACAGTGGAAAAATGGACCAACACACTTACTTAATGCTGCTACCCAAATCCATTAGACAAATTTTCTTTACAGCAAAGCATTGATGAATGAAATGTCCCATGCTAATGTAAGAATAATCAATTTAGAATGCTTATGACAATTAACAAAGCTGGAGATAAGCCTTGAAAGCACCATGCTTTGTCAGCCCTGATTTGGATTAAACTTGCACTAATAGGATCATTTTTCTTCCAAAAGGTACTCTTTTTAGGCAGACCTATCAATTAATATGAATTATGCATGTATAAAAGGACTAATGTCATTAATTAGACAGATTAATTTTTATGATGCAGTGAACAGACCAACACCAGATTATATGAGATATTCTCCCTATTCTCCCAATTCATACATATTTGGAATAAATGAATAGTTTACATTTTCATGGTTATTACAGACTCCATCATTATTAATCAGTGACACCACACTGGACAGTTTAATATAATTAGTTTTAACTTTCTCATGGTGACCAGGTATATTCAGTTCACTTTTCAAAGACAAAGTTTTACTCTGATTCGCATGCTTTCACTGGGCGTAAGACTATCTACATCCCAGGGAAATACAAGCAGAGTGTGCTATGTGTTGTGTATTTCAGTGCACTTGTGACGATAAAAAGCGGGAAATTAAATAAATATAATCTAACTCTTCTGGCATCAATTTTAGCTGTAGAATTGAAAACATTCAAAAATTTAGAAAGGCTTGTGTTAATGCTGGCCCACACTTTGATCCTGAAATACTGTTTTATTTCAGCCACTAGTAATTTACCACTCATTGCTTCCTCTTGCTTTAAGCCTAATGCATATATGTTTCAAAGTGTACTGAAAACGTTTACAAACAAAAAAATGTATATTTAAAAAAATCAGGCACTCAGAATCCCCAAATGTGTTTGAATTTTAAATGTTTGAGTATATATATGGGTAGATATAATTCTGCAAATATTAAGTTTAATATCATTGCCTAATACTATCTCCTAAGTGGAAAAGATAATAAAACGATTTCCATTCAAATGTGTTAGGAACTATTAAACACTTATTAAAGTTATTTTAAAACTTTGCTTGCTTTGCATTTAATGAAGTGAATGAAGGATGGAAAAACCTACAGACTTTACCCACATTCAATTCTTAAAAATTACTTCTTGCCACATGCCTTCTTTTATCCACTATTTATACATCAGCTGTAGCCAAATACAGGGAAAGAATTATTCCCTAATACCTTATTTGGCTTTCAGAGAAATAGGATAGCAAACCCTCAGAGAGGAAAGTATTTAAATGACTGGCCCACTCCTGATAAAGCACTAGTCTTGGGGAACATGTCCTCTTCATGAACTATGGGGAGACAGGAAAACCCGCAACTGCAGGCCTAGACCCCAAAGACTAATAAACCCCCCCAGCCCTATCAGGGATCGCTTTTCCCAATGAAAACTAAGGGGTCACAGTCCAAGGAAAGAGCTGCTCTGTGTCATGTGACAAACCTCTTGTATTTCCAGTCTAAATTTACTCCTGGTCAGTTTATAGTAGTTGGTGGCTCCACGTCCACAATGCTGGCTCTGTATCTCTAGTCAGTCCCTGTTTTGTTAGGCTAACCCAGCCAAACTCGGCTAGTCCTCTCCCATAAGAAAACTCCCCGCCCACCTACAAACACTTGCAGCCCTTCTCTGGACTTGTTCTAATCTTCTAATCTGAGTCTCTCTTTCTTGACACTGGCTGAGGAGATCTGGATACAGGATATTCTAAGATGCTCCCAGTCCCTCAGAAATAACATGAAAATCTGCACTGCCTGGAAAGGAATGGGAATCTTGGCTTTACAGATCTGAGCACCCTCTAGGATATTGTCACACGTTTTGTAGCATTTGCAGTGTCTTATAAATGTGTCACTCTGGCTTTGCTTTTTATTCAAAGTTCTCCGGTTGGAGATTTTCTATTTTGAACTGAGAAGCTTATGCAGGATCTACACAGGAAAATGCAGACTCAGTTCAAACACTTAACTCTGAACTTCAAGTTTTCTAGTTTTAGTTCATTGTGTCACCTCAGCACGCAGAAAGCCAAAATTGGTTTTGGAGATCATGCAAAGGCCTTACTAAAACTCTCATTAAGTGATGTGCCTAGAGGAGGATTTAGTAACTTCCTATAAAAATTAGAACAGTAGAGTAGAATAACATTGAAAAGTGAGTAAGAAGCAACATACATCAAAGAGTCAGACAGTACAACTTTTTCATGTGGAACTGAATAATCCACTGGAACTGAAAAATTAAAGGATATTTATGTGTAATTTATTCTCCATAACGTTTTTACATAAATAAACCTTCAATTAAGGTTTTTTCAAAGCTAAGAAATACTCAGGAAAGTAAAGTAGGTTTTATGAATCAGCAAAGGCATGAATAGAATTAATTTCCTTTGTAGAAGAACACCCAGTAAGTATGCTATAATAGCCTTCTTAACGGGTCAAACCTCAAATGTAAAGATATGTTCCAGTATATGATTAATTATAATTAATATATGGGAAGTATGGACAGGTCTGAGCAGATGTTGAAAACAAATAAGGATTCACAGAACACCATAATGTGGTATAAAAATCTGAGTTTATATGGTACAGCTGGCTGTATATAATGCCTTTTTAATTTATAAGGCCATAGCATCTGGTCTTCCAATGTCTCGCCACAAATTTTCAGAAGTCATGGGAATATTTTTTGTTCAATTTTTCTTTCTTTTAGATGTAAAGATACTGATACAAACAGAAAAAAATGTATGGAAAAGAGAACTGCTAAGAGAAGGAATCAAAGGAAATAAGCACTTCAAGAAATTTTAAATTAAAACAATGAAAACTGAAATGTTAGGATTTTTCTTCCACCTTGTCCTCACTGCACAAATATCTTTGAAAGATTCTGAAAACTAAAATCTATTGGATTTGATTTTTTAATGGCAAAAATTGTTTAAAAAATAGAGTTACACTGGAAAAGCAAGATGTAATAAGAAACAAAGCAATTCTTAGTAGGGAAACAGCGTCTTGTGATCTGACCAGATTTCTTAACATTTATTCCCCTTTTTGTACAAAACCTGCAAACATCAGAAACTTACAATTCTATCTCCTCCTCTGCCCTCTTTCTTCAATTATAAGTGATAGGGTGAATATTCATACAGGTGATTCACTTTCAGAAATAACTCGTCTGCAGTATCGAAATCATTCTACACTGTTCAGAAAGCGATTGCGTCTGCTCTGCAATTGCTAGTAGCCTGAGAAGATCCAGGTATCATATTTAACTTCCATTTTGCTCAAATATGCATTCATACATTCGAGTTACACTAGCATATATAGAAAGAAGATGTGAGCATGCAAGACAGAAACTGAGTTCTTGAAGAAGCAATACAAGGTATACATCAATTCATGATGGCAAGGAAAGGGAAGGCAAACCATGCTACTAACTTGATTATATTCAGGGCTTGACTGAGAATAACCTTGACTGGCTTATCCTTTGTCTAAATAGCTTAGAATAAATTAATTAGAAAAAAAATCTGAAAGATGTGCATATTCCTGTGGTGTACTACAGAACACAACACAGATATTTATCTTACACGGTGAGCGCATGTGAAGTCACAGTAGGAAACGCTAGCGTCAGTGTTGCATTATTCCACAATTGCTATTCACCTTCAATGACTGACCGAAAAAGAATCAAGCTGCCCAGCATTTGAATGTGCAGAAAGATCATGACAGCTCCAGCAACAGAGGCTGTATTCATACAGTATCTAATCGTGTGAAGGTAGCCAACCTTGTGTGAGTTGCATTGCTCAATGTTCCCTACTGAGCAGCAGAACTGCAAGAAAATTTTAATTCTTTCGAACCTGTACAGATCTTTTTTTCTTGAGTTTTCACTCAGACATGGAAGATAAGCAGATCTAATAAGCTTAAACAAGTATGCTAAATGACTGTGTTTTGACATTGTGAAAAATCTCGTTTGCCCTGACCCTTGTGTTTTCTGTTGCGTTCCCTCTAAATAATAATGCTTTTATTTGTTTAGCAAATTTTTCATGAACTACTAACTTGTTCAGTAGCTTCAGAAAGGTGCTACTATATTTCTCCAAAACTTGGCCATGCCATCCTATTAAACCTCTACTGCGGATAAGCAATATATTGTAACTACAATTCTGTAATCCAGCTAGACCTGAATTGGTATGAGTGTGCTTTCTTAATGGGAATAGCTGGGAGGAAAATAGCTGGAAGCTTTCTTTTGCCAGGTACATGTACTTTATGTGCATTTGCCTAGGATCTCTCAAAGTCAACCTACATGCATCTTTCTCCTCATAGAACTCCATGTCTTCAATCACTTGATATATTAATGCTCCTACATTCCTAGCACCTTGCCATTGGCATTATGATAGAGAATGATTCTGCTTCCCACAGCATAGAACTGTGCCCAAGGCTGAACACTTTTATTTTTGTCCTTCATATCATTTCTACAGCATATACACTGGGTATGATGGATGCCTTCTTGGTCACTTTGCCTCCTGAGTGCCTCTGAGCTTCCATCTGTGCTCAAAACTAACGGTTGTTATTATTTTGGTCTTTTTTCCTGCATACTTCTGCTGCCCTTCCTCTTTAGAAGAGGATCTCAAGGCTTTAGCAGCAGATGTCAAGGATTGCTTTATCAAGCTCTCAAGCCCTGAGTCGCATCCATCTACCAGAACCCATTAGGCGTTCTCTAGGATTTTGCAAGCTATAGCTGGACATCAGTTTTTAGTTATAAAGCAGTTATAAAACATAACTATTTTTCTCTCATAACTTGCTTTGCGGAAAAAAAACCCACCAACCTGTCTCTGTGGAATTTTTCTAAGTTTATTTGAATAAAATCATTGTACTTATCAACTATTCTGGCCATTATTCTTCACAATACATTTCACCGAGTTCTTGCCTCTTTCCACTAATAAGAAAATGAAAAAGACAATGAAGGAAAAGGGGGTTTGTTATTGTTGTTGGGTTTTTTAAGTAAGTATCAGTTTATACAGAATTCTGCTGGTTTTACACATACCAAATCTGTTATCTAGAAAGCCAGCTTTCAGTCCAATTCCATCCAAGCTGATAAGCTTTCTTCTTGAGGTTCTCATTAGACTGGTCATTTCTACTATTTTTTATTTTCTGCTGAAACAACAGATGAATAAATATTTCTAAAACTAACACTTGCTTTAAGAAAACACTCACAAGGATGTTGAATCTACAGTTAGTGCTTGCACCACTTGTGGAAAGATAACGCTGGGTATTTCTTCCAAGCTCACCCACTTTGTGAATTCTTCTCCTCCCTGCAAATTCTACCATGACTGTGATAATGAAAGTACAAGAGGAAAGTAAAGGAAAGAGGAATTAAGAAAGAAAAGTATTATGTAAACATTCCCCATAAGCAGTCCAGATAGTCATACAAATACATATGTCATGTTTGTTTGATTTAAAAAATAAAAAAAATCTACTGCTATGAAGTCATGTTTCAAATATCAACGACAACTGAAAGAGGCAAACCCAAAGAGTGGCTAGATTCAAGATCTGCTTATGATGCATCAAGCCTTTTTAATAATTTCCTATGAAATTTTCCAGATCTTTAGATATTTATATATTTCATGTATATATATTTACAGGACTTGCATGACTTGCAAGCTGACACTATTTTTGAAACAGCATATTCTATTTTAAAATATAGGAACATTGTTCAGAACTAGAATCTTTTCCAAAATTTATTAGACGAGTCAAAACAGCACCTTGACTAAAAATGCACGTCCAAAATTGCATACCACGTGCCATGGTCAAGATTCCGACAATTATTTAAACTTCCTCTACACATGCAGACAGATGCAGATAAATAAACCACCAGATATTTAAAGAAAGTTTCTAAGAGTTATGAATGAACTCCTTAGAGTATTTACATGAATAAGAGATTTGTCAGCACTAGATATCAAAATTTTGGCTTGTTCATCAGAGAATAGAACTTTCTGCATTAGCAACGTATTAACAACATTTACACACCTCATCTGTTCTTGGGGTGAGGTGAACCTGAAAGTGAGAGGACTAACCGCATGAAATTCATCTGAGTATGATCAGCACCCGCTTGTGAACTAAAATGGATCTGATAACATTTTTATTCCAGTATTGCTTTAAGGATAATTGGGAGAATAATTCTGAGTCACTAAAAGGTTTGGTTTTAGTAAACTTAAGCACTGCCTCTTACAGGAAAATTTCAGCTTTGAATAATGCTGACTGCTTTCTTACAAACTTCCACACAACATTTGCTGATCAGTTATATATTCCCGATAAATAATGAATGAGTCAAATAGACTCCAATATGGAAGATGGTTATAAAAAAAGGTTGGTATAAGGACATGGGCAAGCATTTTTCCTGCACCTGTTTTCATTATACCAAGCCTAGACTTACTATAAATGTGTAATCTTATTAACCGATATTGTAGATACTTTATATCTGTCTATGTTGACTCATACCTTTCAAGTATTTAAATAAATTTATATAAATACGTATAAATCTCATGTGACTTCTACTATTAGGAATATTTCTACTGCACATTTTTTCAGTGTATTTGTTACATTACAAAAAAATACCAGACAATAGAGTATAATAGAACATGAGGACTTTTAAAATGCTTTTTTCATGATCTAGTCAAATTATTACTAACTGAAAGAAAACTAACAAAATATGGTGTGCTGAACATTTTACCCCATTTTTTACCTATCACTCAGAAAAACAGTAAAAACACTTTAAAATGTTTTAGTATAATCTGGTACAAGTAAAACTTTTAAGGATCCCTGTCCTTTGACAGTTTCAAGCGAACTTTGAAAAGCAACCTATAAGCTTCATAAATAATGTCCATGTGGCTTTTAAGTAATTTATATAGTCTTTTCAATGGAAATAAGCAAACCACTTAATCACTGAACATGCATTTAGTTTATTTTAAGGGTTAGCCTTTTCATTACTCAACATTTGCTAGGGCTTATAAAATAAAATACTAATCCATTTATAATTAAAAGAGTAACCTTTAAAATAAAAAACATTTGTCGTAGTTTTGACAAAGAATAATGACACAACTAATTGTTTGCTATAAACATATAACACACATATGTTGATGTAAGACATAATAAAATCAAAATCTCACAAAACAAAGTTATTCCACTTGAAAGAGCTACCTTTACCATTGTACCATTCATACATTTTGGACAGAGAATATTCAGAGGATAAATATTTAGAATAACTTGTTCTTCTGTCGTATGCAGAGCCCCCGGGCGAGATTACCAGCTCCCTTTGGAATCACCCGTGGAGAGAGGAGGCCAAACCCTTCACCTAAACAAACTGCAGCCTTCCTCCACGCCAGCTTTTGGAAATCCTGGCTTTCACCTCTCATACGCAAAATGGGAATAGACTATCATACCGTTACACTGGGTGGGATTTTTTTCCCCACCCTGGATTTGCTCAGACTCCTCAGAAACAAGATTCTGCTCTCTTTGAAACAGAAGTTCATAATCTAATCTTAAAGATATTCAGTATCAAGTATATGAAATTATTTTGCATATAAAATTTACACCAAAACGTAAGTTGCACTTGACATTTCACTCTCATATTTTCCAATAACCATTTAGCTAGAGAGATGCCAAGTTGCTCCTTCATCATTTAAAAATGTCTGTGTTATCTTTTTAAGTAAGGGACATTTCGCTAAATGCAAGGTTACTTCAGTCTTTTAAAACAGAGTAAGAAGGGAAGTTACTTTCAACTCTTAATAGGCAGCTCCTGTTTTGCTCTAAGGACAGCAAAGATGGAAAAGTAAGCTAGAAAGACTTAGCCTGTTATGATACATTCTCTGGTCTGCAGGCATAGCCCTACAGATTCAGCACCAGGAGAAACCCAGATTTTGAAGTACACAATATATTCTATTTCCATATTTAGATACACAGTTGTCTATGGCAACCTTCAGAGTTTTAAGTCATTTCATTTACTATTGCTTAAAATCTTCTTCTATGCCATGTTGTCACCTTCCATAGGAAAACAAAGTCACTCAGCACCACATAAGCTCCTGTGCTTAGCAAAGAAAAGATTACTAAAAGGAGTAAAAAATCCCAACCAACAATCCCAATCCCACATTACTTATATTGATTTAATGACTTACTGGTGAGCTGACAGGTGAATATTTAACAAAGATCCCTTTGAGAAATTCAAACTAAAACTTCATGCACAGAAACCTAATAAATATCAGAGCTGGATAAAAACTTTTAGATGTGAACTTGTCCTTCAGAAAGCTGCGTTTCAAAGCACAGCGCACCTTACTGCTCACTAATTCCATTGAGAGGTCAGTATCATATAAAAGCTGATCAACGTGTGGAGAAGTGAATTAGGGCTTGTACTTCCATCACTACAACAAACGGAAATTCGGTGGTGAAATGGCTGCAAAGGTTTCTGGAAACAGATACATCTATCTGTGCCTCCTTCCCTTGACAGAAATAGAACATCAAAGCATGTAGAGTTGATACGGGTAAGCGTGAGGCTGGCATATTATTTGGGGAGAACTATGATAAAGGAAAGTAGAAATCAATGATTCTGTGGAAATAAATACTAAGACCTTTGCTTTTGTGATAGTAAACTGCTAGTTTTAGAATAACAGATGATGATTTTTTCCCCCAAATCTTCTCAAAAAGACCCTTTTGTCGCTAAGTGATATAAAAATAAGTATTTTGTTACAACTTGCAGCAATATCAGAAAAACCCGCCGCCTTCTCAGTTGTTGCTGTGCCCGGTTTCATGCAGCGCTCAACGGGGTGTGACTGCCTGGTGCGTAAGTGTGCCCGAGCGTGCTGATGTACCCGAGCCCGCACACCCGCCTTGGTTCTGCTTCTTGCTTGCCACGGCCACGACCCAGCATGGACCTTGCTCCCATTTCTAAGCAAGCACTGGTTGCGACACTGTGTGTTTGGGTCTGTGCACGAAGGGCCCTGCACTCCAGAACGGGCTATACTCAACAAGACACAGCTGACCTTGCTATGCCCTACTCACACTGTGCTAACATGCGGAGTTAGGACACACTGAATGGCACTCCAGAGCATTCTTTTTTCCAAAATAGTGCTGGAAAGAGATAATTTGCTGGGAAACACCTTTCATTAAAGCACTCACCAACTTTATTGCATTGAGTAAGAAAACAAAAGCAACATGTAGTCATGATGGAAACTTATGATCTATTACCACCAAACATACATCACTGCAGTGCGTTGGTATTTGTCTGCTCTATTCCCTTCTGTATATGCTGCTGAGAGTGTATCTTTATTCATAGTGAGGATGCATTTTTTCTTTCACAATTAAAGTGGGATTTTCACACTTGCGCTTTACAGCATTGGTTTTAGTCAAGTTGTTTATTTTAGTAAAAATATCTTTCTGCTTGTTTTATTCCCTGAACACTGAGAATGGCATTTTACAGTTTCTCTGTGTACCGTCTTAGGAAATTAAGGATTTGTTACACCATGAGTCTGAGATCAGTAAAAAGGCACAAAAAGTTCACTGTTTCTCAATTAAAATGAGTTTGTTTCAAGTCAATATTTCTTCAGTTGCAGATTTACTGTATGCTACCTGCTGGTATTTACATAATATACAGTAATTGCTAAGAGACATGTTGAAAATATACCATTAGTATTACTTACTCCAGGAATCCAAGTGCAGAAGCCAAAACATATCATGAATTTTTAATATTTTTCATAAAACAATGACCTTCTTTTTGCTTCAGTTTCAAATATGGCAAAGAGAAGGTCATGGAGCTGAAATATTTCTTGTATCCAGTAAGAGCCTGATCCAACAGTCTTTGCAAAAGTAAAAGTCCCATTGACTTATGTTAAATGTAGCACTTTCCTTACAGGAGAACTCCAGATTCAAGCACTAATTAGGTCCCTGGACAGACTCTCAAAAGCAATGGTAAGCGAACCTAGGAAGCACTGATACTATGCAATCCAAACACTATAAATACGGTAGTAACAAAGCTGAATACAGCAAACTTTACAGCTTCATCCCGTGAATCCATACTAACATAAATGGTCTCACTCATACTCTGTTATAAATAAGGGAATGGTTAAAGAGATTTCAGATTAGGTCTTTATTCTGAACTTAGTCTTTTCAATTTCTCTAAATTTAACATAAGGATGTACTCTTCCCAAACGAATTTTAAAAGGATCTGAAAATAGCTCATTTGAAAATTATATCTTATGTGTAGCAGTCTGCCATTTCCTCCCACAGACAAAAAAAAACCACACACATATAGGCTGTCATATTTCTTATTTTTTTCCCAACAGGTTGGGTTTTTCGGTTGCTTCCTGTCCTTTATTTGTATTTTGTGCTTGATAATACATTAATTACTACAGCTGTATTTTAATCCTACACATATTAGATATGATATATATTTCTTATACCATTTCTGCTCACTGCATAGCCCTTTTGCATTCCTATCTACAGCTGAACCATACAAACAAAATGTTACTTTCACATAAGCATGCTAAGCAGCATTTTTCACTCTTATTTCTTAACCGAAAACATTACAAAAAGAATCAGAAATCTAAACTGCAGTAAGGTATCAGCTGCTTCTCCTAATGGGGGAACCCAAAAGCACTATCATACCTCGGGCCCTCAAAAAGGATTGAAGGACTGAATATTTTACATTCTACATTTTACACTGTTTGCTTTCTTAGTGGAGTCTCCTTCAGTTTTCAGCTATCACAGATGCACAAAAAGTATTTTGTCTTATCTATGAATAGATTTGCTTTTCGGCACACTACTCATGTTCACTTGCCTAATCAACATCACATGAAAAAGGACTTAATCTGAAATGATTTTTTTTAACTTAAAAGTTAAGATATTACTTTCCATAATATGGATACAAGGTCAAAATTTTCAAAAGGTATTCTAAAACGAGTGTCTAATAATTACAGTTGTCCCCAGTTCTTCAAAGGTGAAGACTAAGTGCAAGAAAACTAAATGCAAGAAAAAACCCCAATATTTACAGAACAATTCTTATTTTGATTATTTACGCTCTCCCTCAGTCTCTTTATGTTTTACCAACTTGAGAGAAAAGATGGTAAGAGGGCTCAGGAATGCCTAGAGGGGCTTTTGCAAAAAAGCAGCCCTGACCTAAGAAACTGGTAGGTGCAACTGTGTGACAGGCTGGTGACAGCACCCGGGGATGCCCGCCCCACCACCCTGCCAGGGGCTGCAGCAGGCCCGGGCAGGCGGGGGGCTCTAACAAGCCCAGAAAGCCTTTGCAAAGGTGAGAAGCAAGAAGATCCACTCTAGGCAGGGGTGGCAAGGTCACTATGCTGCAGACTCCTGCAGAGTAAACGGGTCTGGTACGGCAAACACTGCCAAGGCTCTGGATCAGCCTGGGGCCTTTCCGGGTCGCACAGGGGATGCACAGCAACAGCAGAAGCGAGCGGTCTCTGCACCATATTGATTTGCCGGGTAAATCCTGCTCAGGCAAGGGGAAATTCTCAAGGTGTGTGAATTAGACATTGGCATTTTCTCGCATGTACTATGATGCAATTAAGTGCATACAGTGCTTGTTAAAAATATTTAGAATATGGTTAACACCTTTTTGCTTTTGGTTACTGTGTATTATTTGAACATATTGGAAGGGTAACGACGTGTTAATAAAATCAGCTTTCTTGTCAGCATTTCATAAATATTCCACATGATGTGAATTCCTGAGCATCTGAGAAAAGGTGTAAGCATGGCACTGAACAGTGGCAGTGCTTCATCACCTGTTACAAATATTTAGCATACAATGCAGATATTGTACTAATCATAATAAAATTATTCACAAGGCTTTGGTAAATTAAGTTGCTGCTTTTATCATACAGTTAACTTGCATATTTATGGCAATTGTACTGGGATGCTTTTAAATGGTACAAACAAAAAGGAAAAGTCACATGACTAGTTTCAAACTCTGAGGCGGTGACCCTTCTAGATGTGCTAAGCTAAATTATGGTAGCAAGAATGACACAATATTCAGGACAGGGTATTTTTTTGTTGTTTTGTTTTTGTTTTTTTTTTTTTTCTCTGCATAATTATCCTAGAAACTTACACACGTTACTTTGAAGGAAAATACATTTTATCTTTTTTTTTCCCTCAGTCTGAATAACAAACTGAAGATGGCATGAAAGCAGTCCAATCAATACTCTTGGTACAAAGGCATTATTGTATTTTAGTGGTAGAAATACATGAAGGCATATGGAGAAATTACTATTTTTCTTTTACACAGACAGATGACTTCTGTCATTCAGTTTCAATGTACAAATGCAATACCACCCATTTCCAGCCTTCCTGTAAAACACCAGCTTCCAGATGATACAGTAGCTGGTCTTATTATCATTGTCAATAGTTCCATTTGGCAGTAGACAGCTAATTCCTTTCATGTGCTAATAATTAATCAGACAAGTCTATTTACTAACGTATCAGAAGGCATTAGAAATATAGGTAATGAGGGACAGAATATCAATTTATTTATAAATGAACTGCACTTACATTGGCTACGTATTGACTCAAGTCAAAGAATAAAGTAGAAAATGTAATATACATGTAAACCATTACAATGAATTAAAAGAGAATTTTAAAATGTCTTGAAACATGATTCTATTGACTCCCTCACAAGCCAAAAGGGATGACACAGTTAGGTTTTCCAGTACAGACACCACAAAACGCCCCTCACAACCACAGTACCTGTAGCTGTACTTAGCAAATGTTCCAATGCAACCGTACAAACACTGTATTTGCATTTCAGAACTCTAAGCCCCAGCTTCAGGTTTGTGCAGGTAGATAAATATGTGTATATTGTTAATTTTAAAGACATTAAAATGAGGCACATGCTTCAGCAGAATATCCTGATCACTAGCAAATTAACAGTGCTTTGGGAATCACCTTTAGAGTGATGAAACCTGATTTGTCTAAATTTTTCAGCAGTTGTAGGAAACACAGAATAGACATCTAGGTATGATATTTATGAGACAAATGCCAACTTGGAGCAGTCGATCGTAAGTTTTGTGTTACCGAAGCATTGTTTCTGGACAGGTTTTAATGCAAAGTACACCCATGTCCCCTTGTCTATATTCTAGCAGAACTATACTGGTATTAGAAACTGCTATCATCTACTAACTGCCAGTTTAAGAAAACAAATCTTACTCTGATTATTCTGTAGTCATTATTTACATCAACTTATCATATTTCCCAGAGGACACGTTAAACAGCTATTTTTTGAGGTCTGGCACAGTTAGTACACAATACTGCCCATTCTTCACTCTACACTAAATATTCCTGCTTAATTTATTACATGTATTACTACTACTTTCCTTTTGCTCATAAACGTTGTGTCTCTCAGCACTGATATTTCTCAGTGCAAACAGACAGGCCCTAGAAAGTAGGGAGGAGTCCAGCATGGGACCAGTTCAAAATGTTGAAAGTTTGAGGCAGAATCCAAATGTTCAAATGTAGTTTCCAGACAAACTCCTCTTAGTTCTTAGAGGTAAATATTAGAAATCCAGAGGTTAAGATGCAAGAAGCCTTTTGCTATTGTATATTTGAAAACCACAAGTGGTTTAACAATCCCCGCAATGTATCTGCAGTATTGTGGTATTTGAATACCGCTACATCCATTATTAATGCACATAGCAATTAGCTTCTGCAGTTACACCGTTTGGTCATACAGACACACGAATGCATTTGCTCAGGCTATGTTTGCACCTGGACCTTCCATTTAAGAATTTAGAGCTTTATATTAAATATTGTAAGACTATCTGAAAGGCCAATATTCAGAAGCTCTAGTACAATCCTTTGTTAGATGTATATGAACTATATGTTTTAATCTTTTAATGCTTTATCCAGTGAATGCAACAACTCAAAGTGCAAAAGAAATTTTGCCGAAATTAGTATGTAGACTTAAGGCAGAGAAACACGTCTTTGGAAAACAAAAGAAAGAAAAGCAACAACATCATATGAATCATGAAATATTAAAAAAAAACCCAAAACCAAAACCCAAACACCATCAAACTGTTTTTATCACCACTCAAAAGTGGAATAAAGCTAGACATTAGAAACCTTCACTGAATCTTCACATGAAAGTCTTTAAAATTTTCAATGACTTCACAAATTCAGAAAATTTAATTTGCATTTCCGTGCGAACAGCTATGCAGGAGTACAGGTTCAAACTAATGGCTGAGTTACAGTGCCCTACTGCTCTGTCACCGACAGCGTGAGAATTTTTCCTGTTGGGAGCAAAGTAAAACATGCTCCTGAAGTGCGTTCCCCTGAGGTATTCTGGAATAACTCCACACCATGGCTGGTATATTGGGTTAAACAGCCCAATTTAAACTTCTAGCACCAGTTTCTTTTTAGCTCTGTTTTTGTTGTAGAGCAGGTATAAAGATCTGTAATGCTTAGATTCACTTATAATGCTATGAAAAACTGTGAAGTATCAACATGGCAGATGAAAGTGAGTGGCCTGAGTACATATTAAAATACAGACATAAGGGTAATGAGAGCACCAACACAAGACGAATCCTACATAACCTTTTTTCAGACAATTTCACTGTATTTAAAACTGCCTTGAAATTTTATCTAAATATATGTGGACCAAAAGCACAACTGAAACCAGAACCCAAGACTACTTAAAAGGATATTTGACATGATAGCATGGTGATTAGAGACAAGAGAATTAATGCCAGCTCTGTCCACGTGCACAGATAAACATGAAAGCTGCTCAACTTCATTCCCAATAAATAATTTGCTGGATACTCTCAAGAGAGGTCGATGGAGGATAAGCTGACCTTTGTTAAAAATGTAACCATTTTCATAACACCACTTTAATCATGGGTAAAATTTTCAGAATTTGACAATCTTTTCTATTCCCCTGCTAAAAGCTCTTCTTTAAGAATGTGTAATGCTGCTTCTTACTTGCTGTTCAATAGAAACCAGTCCATAACACAATGCACTCCCTTTATGTGATGTTTAGATATGAGATTGATCTCAGAGGACACCCTGGAGTTCTGAAAGTAGGATTATTGGATTTTGTGGCTTTCTCAGATGTCAGAGATCTTTAAACAGTGTCTTGCAAAGTTCCTACATCCCAACTGTCTGTGAAGAGCTTATGAACTCATCAGAGAAGATAGTCTCCATGTTAATTAGACTTTAAGGGGGAGATGCAGCTCCCCATCCCATCAAATTAAATACAAGGATTTTCACATGCTACAAAATTATTTACTTAATCAGTAGACTTTTAAAAAGACAGGCTATTGACATGAGAGAGAATTCAGAGTTCTGAGCAACTGAAATACAAAAGGCACCATTAATGCAGTTAGCACAGATTTAGAAACTGTACCTTTCCGTTCTACCCTTACCCTGAAAATGCACTAGACACTTGTTGAACTAAAAGAAAAATACCTATTAGCACCATTAAATGGCCGTATACAGCTTTTCTTAGATACACAAGTTTGGATGGACAGGAACTGATGATATCTACCACTTCTGCCATTTCCTGTATTGAAAGCCATTAGAAACATATGCATAATTTGAATTGTTTGTTTTGAAAAAAAAAATATAAAAATGAAATAACATGGTAAGCTGCAGTGAAAACAAACCCTCTACTCCTTGAGCTGAGACAGATAGACAAAGCTATTTCCATTTTAAGGAGGATGCGAGAATTTGACGTTTTCTTACATTCCACTTAAAATCAAAAACATTTCAGAGTTGTCTGGGAAAGTGATTTACAGCGCTCTGCCAAGTTTATAATGAGCCAAGACCCTAAAAGCACTCGATGAATGTAGGCAGGCCAATACTCTGAGGGCTCCACACCTGGTACCACCCGCCACACCCAGGGCCCAAGACATCCCATTCGGGTGGTCTGCCAAGGGTTTGGTGGCTGTCAGGAGCCTGGCCAGACAGGTCCCCAGGTTGCCAGAAACTGACTTATTTAATTGCAATCATCCACAGGATATTCTTATATGGACATTTGTCAGTTTGGACTCTCTCAAGTTCCATCTTTATAGCCTTAAAACCATTCCCCTCTCTGTTTTTCTGGTGCTTCAGCACTGGTTTGCAAGGGGTCAGTTCTGGTAAAAAGCAAGAACCTGATTTCTGAGGTCAAGAATTTCAAGCTTAATGCCAGAAGTGAACGTACGGCATTTGGATTTAGGCAACTTCCTATCATTGAGGGTTAGCAATGTGAAAAGGCCTGGGACAGCTTTTGCCTTAAAAGACTTATTTTTTACTGAGCTTTATTAAGGCAGTTTTGAAGCCCTTCTTAGGGACCTTTTTATTACTTCTACTTATAGCATACAGAGAAACATTACACAATATTCACAGCATTTGAACCTCCATTCTGGGCTTAGGCAGAGACAGAATTTGCCTTCCATAACTTACAAAGCATCTTACAATTCATTACTTAGACAAAACATTTATTTTAAGATTATCTGATTAATAACCTGAAAAAAGCATCTCATCAAAAGCTCTTTAAAAAGATGGCAAATTCATTCTTTTGTCTTCAGTGAGTTTTTAGCTGTTACAGATTCATAACTTGCACTGTTCTTTCTAATGCAAGTGTAAACAATATGCACATTCATTTATTGCCCCTCCCTGTCCAAAAGATATACAATTTCTGAGAGACAATCTTTCAAAACACAAATGTTGCTGCTGAAAAATGAAATATAATATACATAACTTAGTTATTTTACCAAAGTAATGTAAATCCTTGTTCAAAGCTATTATAATAATTTCATAGAAATAATTACCCACTGAGCTAGTAACTCTAGTTTTATGGACCACATATGTAAACTAGAAAACTAATGTTTTCCACATAGTTATCTGCTGTACATAAACATGCAAATTGAGAAAGCCTATTTCATAGAACTGGCAGAAAAAAAAGGTTTTAAAGTGATGACTAATAAAGTAAAATTTTCTTAGTGATTTCACAAATATTCTTATTGATGGCTTATTGCAAGCTATATCCAGAATGTGAAATGCATTTCATTTACTTTAAAACTTTTGGCTGCATTTTTTTGTTCTACAGGTTTCTTACTCTTATCATTGTTCCACTGGAAAAATCAAATATTTTTAAGTCAGTTTGCTACAAAGGTGCTGCAAGATGCAGGTTAGTTATAGAATTCAGCCAGTACATGGCACTACAGAGCTGTTCCGATTTCCTCCCTCCCCTCCCAAAAAAGGGAAGAAAATAAATACTGAGCTTTCATAGCAACAAAGCAGCAATAAAGGATTGTTCAACAACAACAGTGTCAGTCTGGAACCTGAGACAATTTCAATTAAAGACAAATTCTTTTAAAATCAAAACTTTTCCATCACAATCATTTTATGTGGTTTGGACAATTCCAACAGGTCAATTTTTTCAAAACACTTATTATCTTTAACAACCCCACATCCAAGTATCTCAGCCACTTGGGAATAACACAATCTAGTCTTCTCTGTAGGCCTGCACGAACAAGTGGCCAGATGCAGACAAGAACACTGAAACTCTCCGGTTAGCATAAAGTTAACAGAAGCACACAGAATAAAGTCCTGAAGATTGGGAGAGTCTCCTTTCAAAAGAATTTTAAAGGTCTTAGAACAACTATTCTAAAGGACCCAGAGTTTGCTGCTTTAGGCTGGGCTTTGTAACCAATAGCGGAGGGAAGGTCCAGCTTCTCCATATTGAGTAACAGTGGGCTGATACAGAGAGAATTTCCTATGTGTCCATGCCAAGGACACCATCATCGCTAGAGCAGGCAGGCTCAAGACAGATACCAATATACCCTGTTACAAACATGTTGTTAAATTCCACTTCAGTGAGGCAATTAGGCAACTTTGCCTGTATCTTGGGATCTAGGGCTGTCTTTCCTTATCCAAGAACAATTCTCATATCCCTCACATGATAAGCCACTTTGCAGTAGAGAGTAATATTATCATTTCAACATGTGTAGAGAGGAACAAGTGTGAAGCCAGTAAAAATCATGTTTCGTCCCCCTGGAAAAGTGGGCTTGTCAATATAACCCTCAAAAGGCAAATTCAGGGAGAAGCAGCCATAGCATAATGAGGCAGGTACAAAACCCACAAAACTGCAAGAAACAGTGAAAAAAGGAAAGGACAGTCCTTGGAGGACTCCAGAAAGAGAACCAGGGAAAAAAATATTTTGCTTTCTAGACGGAAGGTAACAAAATCCCTTCGCTTCAGAGAGGGCAGAATAGCCTCCAGAAAGTCCTACAGAGTAAGACACAGGAGGCAGAGCCTGCAATACACTTTCCTCAGACAGCACCCACTGCTAATGCCAATGCTCCCAATAAGCAATGGCAAAATAAGCAAAAAATATGCAATTGCAAGAATATGAGAATATAGCCCATATGTAGCAAGATGAGCCATCTTTCCCTCATGAAACTCCCAAAGCTCACCCATGACAGTCCTCTGCTGGAATTTCAGGAAAAGAAAGCACCTTTATATTGCTTATTATAACAGGTAGTCATAACGCAGATAAGTCCCTTTTTTTCAGCTCCTCTTTGCTGTATGCTATCTGCTACTCTGTGTTCAAGTTCTTCTTTCTGGTCTTTTTAAAGTCTTTTTTTTTTTCCCTGTTAATTCAGTCTTGCACAGCATTCTAATACCCTGTGCTGATCAGACAGCATTGGCAAGAGGCTATTAAAACATACGTAATCAATTTTATTATTTTGTAGCACTTGCTAACGGCTTTGTTTAATGACAGAGTTAATGATATTGAAAATACAAGGAGTAGTGTTAGAAACTATGAGAAAGGCACAATGTTGAAAGTTTGGAGTGCGTTTGCCTTGGAGCATCCCTTGGTTAACTGGCTAGTACGATTGATGAATGCGCCAGCGTTCCAGTTGCAGTCAGGGCAAAAGGAAAGTTGTTAAGTAGTGTTCATATGTCAGCTTCAATGGCCAGAATACCATACCACAAAACCAAAATGCAATTCAGCACGACTGGCAACCATCCATCAAACAGGTCGAAAATTGAATGAACTTACAACAAAATTATCCCTGGTCGAAAGGGAGTAGCATTCCTATGGGTTGCAGTAAGACACTTCAACAGAGCACTTGCTTGCAGCACACAGTATCTGTGGCCCTCCACTCCAGCTTCTACCACTCCCAGAGCTTTCATAAACACTTAACATTTCATAAAAGTTACAGTTTTACACGTGATTTCTAGGCTACAGATGATGTACAGGGTGCACTGCCCCTTCTGCTCTAACATGCTTTATATACACTGGCTAGACCGGCTGATGTAGATGCACCCTGAAATTATTTTTTTCAAAATTTAAAATCTGCTCTACCTAATGCTTTCTGTTCCATTCAGGATTCAACCATGAAACAGGGAACTGGAATATTTTGTGCCTGGTGCTATACTGTTATATCTAACTTCTCCTCTGTTTCACACTAAGCAGAGACGTCTCTTAGCAGCTTTAGAAAAAGGCATCAAAGAAAGTGAGGAAAAATGTCAAGAACTTGTAAATAAACAGCTGGCTTGCAACATATGTATTTTCTACTATATTTTTCAGGTGCCACAATCTACAATCCATATCTGCCAGCCTTGTAGCATGCAGCATAATTTAACTGTAATTGATAATGTAAGGGCAGATGGAGAGAAGTGTCAGCTCCTGCTCACATCCTCTGGGGATGCTACAGAAATCAAAGCAGATGGTCCAATTGCTTCTTATTTATGTGTTGCTGCTAGCTCCTCTGCTTGCAGGATAATGGATCATTATTGCCTGCTGTGCACAAACACCAATATGCTTTTAAATCTGGTTCTCAAACCTTATGAAAAAGCACTATATTTCATATTAATTTGTGAAGCTGCACTTAACAGGGTCCACTGATTTTAATTTATAACTCAAAAGAAACAGCTTCGGTCATGGATTATTTTTTCACAAAGTTATCAACTGAGATTTCTAGCAAAAGCATAGACTAGTTAACTGATCATACACGCTTCGAAAATACAGAGCAGTTAATCAGGATTTGAATGTTACAGTATAATGTGGGGTTTTTTATTTATTGACTGGTCTTTGGGCAATGAAGGCAAATCTCCTTAAAACGACAACTTCAAATACGTATCAGATAAGATACAGTGATGTCATTTGAATCCTTTGTTAACCCAAAGACACTCGTGAATTCTCTTGCAGGAACCAGCTGGGAAACCTGCTTCTCCTTGGAGCTCCGAAAGGCTACGGGACTTCCTGCACACCTAGTACACAATCCAGATCTCCAGAGACCGAAACCCGCGCAGCTTTACCCTTGGCAGTACATATATTCCACACGATTGGTTGGTATACCTTCGGGAACTCATTGCAGCAAGTTTCAGTGACTTTAAACCCTAATGTTTCACAGCACGACCAATGTTTATTTGCTTTGGCTACTACAGCAAAGGACAAAGTGAAGTTGGTGTTTTGTAAGATGAGAGAAGACAGCCAGCTGTGGCACTCAGCTAACTCTGCCGCAAAGCAAAACGTTAACAGGCTCATGGAAACGACCTTCAAAGATACTGATATAGCTGGGACAATACATTACCAGAAAGATTTTACAAATACTCCCAAACTTCAGCTACTAGTATACAGTTTTAAGAAGTCTGACATCAAAAGGCAAACTATAAAGTGAGTTTACTATCACAACATAATTAGACATGTTCACACCTCCAGCATATAGAGATCTATAAAACACAGCAGATATTTTTATAAATTCTGAAAAGCTGTCAGTCCTTTGAAAGGATAACGTGTCAGTCAGTGCTGCCACAGAGTAAAACCCTGAGTGAATACACCAAGGCTCTTTCCAAGTATGGGGCCTAAGAAGGAACAAATTAAGTTTAGGTTAATCCACCACATATCCTACCCTCAAGGTGAATCAGCGAATGATTAACAGAAGAAAACGTTCAGTGTTTTATGCAGTGTTCAATTGATCCATTAATCTGCTAAGGTGATCAGATACTCTGATGGCTGGAGTTGATATTAAACCCCTGTTTTATTTACTGCTCCACCAGTTTAACCAGATGTTGTTGTGACTTGACTTTAAATATGAAGTTTTGAGCAAAATGTATGAATTTTGATCTTTTTTTCTCTGTGTAGAACCAAAACACATCAGGCAGTACTATTGTCCAATGTCAGGGGAGGAAATTACTACTATAATAAGCGTGCTGATACCAGGGGATGTTATTTCACCCTCTGATCAGGCAAACTACCACTGACTGATGAAAGTTTTGGAAAAGTCTAGCGATCGCCTTTGTGACCAAGACAAGTTCAAGATACTCGTTAGCCAAACTGAATTAAATCTTGCTTGCTAAAAAGGAACTTCAAATCAGTGATGTCTGGCAAATATTGTGGGCTGGTTCAGGGATGTTCTGAAACCACCAGAAACTAAGGCTCTCAAAGCAGTTTGGGTCTGTCCCCTAGAAGACAGTGGGAATTTTTACTGAGTAGAATGCCTGAGCTTTGTAATATTATTCACAAGTCCCTGTGACTGTGGGTTTGAATGAAATTTGCCCCTTTCCTATACTGTAAGAGAAAAGAAGTAAGATGACGTTGCTGATGTGATACAGATTAAAGTCTAGAATCCTGGATGCACAATAAGGGATATGTTCCAATAGCATTTTTAATTAATATCTTCCTACAGATGATTTATTTACCTGCAAGTTAAAATTCTAGTTTGAAATAGTTCAAAGGAGTTTATCCATTCTGTCGTCTTCAACTTTTTCTTAATGGTATCTCAGCAAAAGTTTGACAGAGGTCATAAGAGTGTTCTTATTTCCAATCCACAGCTGCAAAATAAAATCAGGGATTTTTTGTCAGTCTGCAAGTCATCTCCTTTTGCAGGCTATTATTCTTCTCATCATTTATTTGCAATCTACAGAATCAGCACACTTTCAAGTCTTCCAGGGAGTTTCTGAGGATGTTAGCACTAATTTTTCATCTATGGTCTCATATATAAGTTACGTAAAACCAGACTACCACATTTCAATAGCTCTACACACTGCAGTAACTATTTTGATAGTGTATCCCTCTTTTAAGCAGCAATGTGTACTTTGATCGAATATTTGCATTTGTGCATTTTGGATCTATTTTTTTTTTTGTTGACAGTTCTAATTCATTCACATTGATATTGAACTTTTCAAAGAGAAAAGTGGTCAAATTAAGTTCAAATATTCAACACACTAAAATGCATCTCTCAATATTGTTCAAATGTAATGCAGTCTATGCCAGACGCATAATTATGTAGTAACAGTCCTAGAGAAATATAATCACACTTGCTGGAATATTGTTGACAGCAGCTGAGCAGCATTCTAATGAACTTTCTCTGGAGGACTTCATTACGATAATTTCATAACAGGTCAACACTTTGAAACACCATCATACGGAAGTGCCTTCCAGCCCCAGGTAGTCAGCATTTTCAGCCACACACAAGGCACAGAACATGCCTGGCCTCTAGCACTACTCATGGGATCCACTGTATATTGGAGGGCCCTGTACAGGGGTTCTGAAGCTGGTCGAAGCTGTGCTTATGAGAATATACAGACTCTGCCTGCTCCCCCACATCCTCTCCCTCCTGCTGAATCAGGTACAGCTGGGGATCCAGGTCCAGATCTCTCTGGCTCCTTTTTCAGCTCTTCATTGACAAGATTTCACAGGTGCTAACAGGTTATGGTTTGATTATAATATTGCCATCAGTGCAGATTACATTTCCATACATAGTAGTGCATCTTCTGATGGTGGCCAGATGGTAGTACTCAAGTGGAGAGTAAGAAAAGTCCCCTTCACCCTGCTCAGCACCACAACTTGCATTACTCCTGAACCACTTTACTTCTGCAGCTGAAAACTAAGCTTAGGCTGTACTGATGGCTAGGCACCCAGACAGATTTCTAGGCCTTCTTTTGACACAGTAAGACCTGCTGTTACAAGCTCCTGGAGCTACTGCAGCAGGCAGGGGCTTTACCCACGGGTGGTACGTTCGCACAAGGACTGGAGATCACCCAAGCTTTCAAAGTAGCACTTCAGTGGGAATTAAGGGGTGACTAAGCTGTGCTGACCCCTGACGCATGCGGATTTCACTCAGTGCAGACATTCATTACACTGCTGGAAGAGTACAACACACTTGAATTTGTTGAACAAAGATACTTCTCCTAACTCACAGATTCTACACAGCGGCCAGTGCAACTGCACATTGGAACAATCATTATTAATGCATATGCTTGGGCCCTTACATATTGACTTCGCTTATTTCCAGCTCTGGGCTTTTTTTGACACACCTTAAAGAAACCTCAGCTAGAAGACAGCCTTAAAAATCTCTATTATTATACTTAAATTCATTATACTGTAAATTATGAAAACAATTTCAAAAAGCTTTCATCCTTGACTTTCGCCAAAATAAGAGACAGAGTTCTGCTCTCCTTGATACCAGTTTGTATCAGAAACACTTCACAGTCTGCAGAGGAGTCATTTCTAAATTAATCAAAGTTGCAGAGTAGAATTAGTCTCAAAGAGATTAAATTCTAACAGAGAAGTACTAAAACTTTTTTTTTTCCCCCTCCCTTGTTAGCCTTATTAACTGCCAGGACATTACAATTCCTCTACTGGAACAGTACTCCACTGGGAAAATGAAATTAAAATCATTGTTGGACACACTAGTAACAAAATAAAAGTTTCTAAGGGCAGTAAACTGCAGAGTCTGAATTATGTGACTGAGTTTGAATGTATTTAGTTCTTGCCTGTAATCCCAAAAATATTCAGCCATGAAAAATAAACAGTTCGGTTTGGTAATCAGATTTTTAACTGTTTATATGATATAGTCTTGGTATTGCCAGATAGTACTTTCTGGGATTTGTTACACTTTCAGAGGAAAACGTGGCTAATGTTTCAGCCTTAAACCAAAGGTTAAGATTCTTCTGTGAACTGAAGTTGTAATTATGACAAGAGTTTCATGTTTCAATACCGTTTGATCTATATGTATGATAAAAATACATTATCACTGTGAGGGTGAGTATCCCCTGAGGGTGCAGGACCACTATAGCTGAGAACACAGTACGACTCCACAATAGTGGAAGATAGCTTTTAGTTAATTATGAAAACAAAATCTTAAATTACGGTTAATGAAGCTGTACGAAGACCAGCAACATAGCTCACTTTAGACAGGAATACCAAATAGCCAAGAAGGAATTATCATGGGTGGCCAAACTAGCAAGCACCAAAACACTCTGGGGTCCTTCAGAGCTGCAGGAGCCTCCCATGGTGGGGACACCCCAGCTCTGCCGCAGAGGGACAGCGGCCACACAAGTGGGCAGAGCCCAGCCTGCTCAGAGGAAAAGCCTCAGCCCTTGGGTGTCAAAGGTGAGAGAGAGGAAGGTTGCTTCGTGGCCTAAGACTGTGATCAAAGGCGATCCTACAGCAAAACTTGGGCACGTGGACTTTGGGAAAGGCCCTTCCCGTGCCGCAAGCCAAAGCTCTGAACCATCTTACACGGTCTTTGCATGAACGAAGAGAGCCTGACAGGCTACAGCTGCGTGATATAGGATAACTTTTCATAATAGAAGAAAATTATAACTATGTGCACGAAAGTAATTCTTCAAAATTAATAGAACTAACAGTGTGTGTATAGTTACTCATATGATTAAATTTTCAAGGCATTCAGAACAATCAATTTCATGGTGCCTAAATATAAAAAACCATTAGATTCTCTAAAACTGGTATTTTGTATACTTTAGAAATCAACAAAATGTTCCTTTCTATAACAAAGAAACATTTGTTTAATATGTTGAAGCAAATGGATTTTCTCTGTCAGTGATTAGACTCTTTCTTCAGTTCTTTCTGGTTAACAGAAATTTTGATTGTCAATCAAATCTTAAATCTCTATACTTACTACCCAAACAGTCACCTAGAATTTCTTCCCCTAGTCACGTTCCTGCCATAAAATAAATTAATGACACACTCAATCATTCATTTAGAACACGAAGGAATGTTCTTTAATAATAGTTTTTGTATTAACCAGCTAAATTTGAAATATAATTTAACTTCTATCTAATTAGAATAGTCACATACACTTCTACAGTAGGTGCTGAAATAATTTTTCATAACCTCAACTCAGACTTTCTGTAAACTGGAATACATGCCAATAACTAGAGTAGTCGCATACAGAACTGCAGCCAGATTCCTGGTGAGACAAAGAACAAGACAAAACCTTTGAAGCTCTACCTAATTTTAAAAGGCATCTCCTTTTTTCCTCAGGTACCTGCTGATATCCAGAGCTACCTCTCTACACACCTGTTGCACTCCTGATGCCAAGGAGAAAAGTTTCTGTGTGGTATCCTAGAGGCAGTAGAGCAAATTCTTGCATGGGGAGAAGTGGTTCTGGTTTTTATTTAATAGTCTATAAAATCTGCCTAGCGTAGCATAACATCGTATGGCCACCAAAAAACCCAAAACACTTTGAAAGGCATTTCTGCTCAACAACTGCAACAATTCAACAGATTTGATTCAAAGCTTCTCTGGGGTACAACGCCAGACTATTAACAGGCAGGGATGCTGTAAGCTGAGCACTTCTGGGCCTGACTAAGTGGACACGCAACATCACCGAATGAAGCTCTCCATTGCTGTGTGCCTGCATAGTGGGATTTTTTTTTCTTCCTGTTTTAGAGAATTTTCTTTTTCTAATCTTATTTCCTATTTCTCAATTAATAGCACAACAGTTAATGCTGGGCTACCTATGTACTTCGCTAGAAAACTTCTTGGATGACCTCCTACCACTTGACTTCATAATGAATTTCAGTATGAGGAGATAATCTGAGTTGTTCAACACGTTTTTAAAATCAGTTGCGTACGAGGAATACGGACAATAGTTCCATATTTACATTACAGTATCTGTTAGCATTAACCAAAAGCCAGTTTGGCGTTACTTAGTCTATCTGCACTGTCACTGATACTCAGCGACAGGAGCTGCACCACGGAAACAGCTTCATTTTCTGTGTGGAATGGCTTGTGGTGTTCGTTTGCATGAGAATTAACGCTCAGTACACAAATAACTTTAACAGCTTAAAAAACCCTGCTGAAATAACCACAGTTCTGCTCATTTGGCAGCTAATGCATGGTCTGAGGTATTTTTTGTTTTGTTTTTCCTTCAGTTACAGAGCTAGTGCTAAAGCTGTTAAACTTCATGTCACCTACACATCACTGGCAATTCACATACACTCTGGGAGCTTTTGTCCTCTGACACAAAATGCTACAGTTTAGCATTACTAAGCAGCTAACGTCTACCAAAACAATAGCTGACAAAGATCTTCTCCTTATTAAAAATGATGGAAATAGAGTAACATTTTAAATATTACTGCACCATGATTATTCATAAACACTTTTTTTTTAATCCTGCAGAGCAGACATTAGCATTTCTAGGCTAATCAAATTTTTTTTTGCAAATCCCACACTTTTCAAGTTTCTTTCTTAGTTACTGTACAAAATGCTTTGAGAAGCTCGAGTTCAGCTTGTGCTAGAATTAACACTGTGGTTTTGACTAACCATTACATTCTTGAATATGAGGCAGTTTGTGCCAGGCTGTAATTCTGGCTGCAATCAGTAGAGACTTTCTCATGACTTTTAAACAGGTAGGTGTGACATCATTTGGTCATCTTTGTGACATCTTTGCCTATAGGAGAACTAGAGAAAAAATAACAAAAGAGACTCACAGTCAATCAAACCTATTCTAATGAGAGCCGGCTTGAAGGCATAAAACTCTTTTCTAACAGAAAAACAACCTGCTCCCTGTTTTTAAAATAGGAACTCCATTTTACATGCCAAAGGTTCTCTACCATCTACATGCTGCCTCCGCAGTTGTATTTGCCAGTGACAATGCAATGTTTAAATAAGCCGCAACACAACAGCTTGAACCTCTGATTCACAACTTGCAGGAACACAGGTAATCAGGTGTTCTAAAATGGCTTGAAATACGATTTGCTACCCATTCAGGCAATACGATAAAACCCAAGAAAAGTCAAATAGAGCACAAGTTAAAAATTTTAGCTACATGAAATAAACTATTTGCTTCATTTCAGCTTGCCTTTCTTCTCTTCTCAACATCCATTTTGAGATAATTTCCAGCACCCTAACGAACTGCAGGAGTTATGGATGGGTGTCTTACATCACATGAAAGGCAGAAACTGAATTTAACCTCTGAATCACACCACCATATCTAGCGATTCTTTTCCTTTGGTAATAATACAAGTTTGCCCTCCTTCTTACAGGGATTTTTCGACCACCCGAAGGTCACATGCGTATGAGAAAAGTGCACCAGACCAGGTAAGCAGGAGAACCTGAGCCAATGCATATAAATTATACTGTGTATGTCATGTTATAGTAAAACAAGTTTGTTATCTTCATACTCTGAAAATAGTTTTTTCCTCCTTCAATTACAGAGGAACAATCAGTTCCTTAATAGGTAAAAACACTTTGAAGTTAAAGCTCAAGATAAACCATATAGCAGATTTAGTGCAGTGAGTTTGATTGAATATATGCTTTAGTCTCTCAGAGAAAGCAAAACCAGAAAATTATAACATGTAAGGAGACTAAAGTCTGCGCCTAGTCCATGCCTCGAACATTTTCAGAGCTAGCAGATTTACTCTATCCTTCCATGTATTTGTGTACGTTTCCTGAAATGACTATTATTACTATTGCTGCTTCTGGGAGTTTATTCTGAATGTTGGCTATCAATCTCTATGTATGTAAAACCACACTTCGTTAAATTATTTATCCGTGACGCATCCTACCATGAACTGTTAGTCTCTGACTCTAGGACTACAATCGTATCTGGATTTAGAAATACAGTGAGGTTTTTATAACTTCTGAGTCTAGATTCTACAATATTTTCATGTTACACTAATCACAACAAAGCATCAAGCTGCACAGAGGATGTTTGGAAGAGCAGTTCCATAAGGGCTAATAATTTGCTTCCAAGTCTTCAATAAGACGTTAAATCTGTATTCAACTGTTAAATAAACAGCTTCAGTTTACAAAATCTTCCTCATCTTCCCTGATTCAAGCTGGCAGACTGTACAATGGGACAAGTGTCAGACACAGGGTTTAGAAACAGCATTTAGGTAGCACGTATCAAAGGACACAAGGAGAGGTGGCCAAGACCAGTAACTGTGTCTCGCTTTGTAGGACATAAAGTAGTAGATGAAACCAGTAATCAGACAGGTGACTGCGGCTTCACTTGAAATTCTGCCTTAGAGCAATATGAAAAGTGATGCTGAGACCACGCAGTCTGAGGTTCTGGGGATGTATTTTTCTTAAGAGAGCTGCAATGACTTAATCTACTCAGAAATCTATGCAGAAAGGAAGAAGCCAAGAAGAATGCCAAGTTGCTACCCTCTAAACATGTTATAAAGCAAAACTGATCTGTTTTTAGGTGAAATCGAATTCTTGAAAGGAAAGCTGTAAAGTCAGCTTTGATGACAAATAGCCCCCTTCTTACCCCAATATTTTACGAGGACAGCTAGTGCACGCTGACTCTGCCATTGCAAACCTGATGACAGTCATGAAATCAGCACATAACCATGGATAAAGAAGATGCTGTCAGTAAAGTACATCTTTGGAAACCATCCCAAAACCATGCCTGTGAGAGCTGGGCACTGCAATGTTGGTGTGACCCTGCGAAAAGGTTAAAATGGGTCTCTTCATTCACTGAGCAAGCTCATGCCTTACTGCCCTCCAGGCGGAGCAGAACAGGAGTGTATTCTGAGCAGAAACAGCTCTACATCACAACCTGAGCATTTCTGAGACTGCAAATGATCATGGCTCTCGGCAAAGCCTGGACCTACGCTTCATTATCAAGGCTCAAGCAGATGCTTATTGGATAGATAAGCACCTATCCACATAGTTACTAGGATTATGTTAATGCAAGGACTATTCACAGATTTCTTATTTGATACTGATCTGACTGAAGTTTTCAGTGTCATAAGTCGGAATGCAATTATCTGTTTGAACTCCACAATTCATTGCATTTGTTCAACAGCGATAAACATATTTTAACCAGAACTAGAGTTATCAGCTTCTGGTATCCTGCATACTCCCACAGACAGGCCCACTGGCTTCACATAAACCCAACAGTAATCAAGCATGTAAATGACAAAAAGATCAAGCTTTTTTTCAGTCTTTTAAAAATAAAAACAAAATGTCAATGGCAAGTACCTGTGTCTTGTGTTTGGTTCCCTTTAAAGAAAAAAAATTCTGTCATTCTTCTGCAAAATTTCTTAGAGTATAATAGTACATGTATATCTGGCTAATGCCTAGACTTTGAACATGTGCGTTAGACTAATTAGGCGAGTTTATGAAAGAATTCTTTGTTTTGCGCATTGGATAATACGATTCTGAGCTGTATTTACTCTTGTTACCACTGGGCTGGATGAGTGACGTACTTCTTGCAGCTGTAAAAGGTTTTCTTTATACCAGTTTCGCAATGAATTTATGGTGAATGTTGAAATCTCTTATTACTTTTGTATTTATGATAGGCTGAATAATAAACTTATTAATTTCATTTAATGGAAGCATTTTCCTACCTGTGATTTTTATTCAAAATATTTTATTTGTAGCCTGAAAGGATATCCTAGCATGTCAGACAAGTGTATCTGAAGATTTGGTTATCACAGTATGTCATACAGTTCTCAGGTACAGCTTGCTAAAGATGATGGCTGAGATTAAATACAACCTGCTTGGCAAAGGGCAGATGGCAAACAACTGCATTTGACCTTTGTCAAAGAATGCTCATTCACAACTGCCTCTCATCACGTCCTCCTACATCTTTCCTGGGGGACTGAAAAAAGCACTGGCATGTTCTATGCAACACTGACCGTGAACCGATGCCCTGCGTACTAACACGGTGTGCTCACTCGCTGTCAATCCAAGCCCTGACAGCTACTCTTCCCTGACAAAATTTGTAATAATAACTACATGCCACACTTCCAACTTTTACCCAAACTCTTTGCTCCACAGCCGTTTTGACATGATTTGTAGTAGGAACACACAAGTGCTATTAGAGAACAGGTTGGAAAAATGGTACTTAATTTAATTGCATAAGATTTATAACAATATTTTTTATTTAACTCAAAGCTAGACTGAGATCTGAACATTCAGCAAACTGAACTTGTGGGTAACTATGATTTTGAGACTGGGGTTTTTTTGGTTTTTGTTTTTTTTTTTATTATTTCCAGCACCCAGTGAGTACCTTTAAATCTCAGCACACAGCTAACAGTTGTCTGCTCTATCAACAAACATACAACAAACTGAGAAGTCAAGTACCTGAAACAGCCTTTTAATATTTATCTTTATCAATTATTTTTTCTTTATTATTTTTTCTTGTCATAAGTAAATACATGCAAGCTTCCTGAGGATGCAAACATCAGTGTCTCATATAACATCACATGAATAGTACGAGTGTGTTAAGAGCACACATGGCCATCTTGTCATTTACATCACTTGTCATTTACATCACTGCCATCTTCCTTGGTTATGGAGAAGTGGCCATAAATGTAATTATTTCCTCTTTTTAAGCACCTTTAAAAAAGTTGAGTGAGCCTGGCTGGAATGTAAATACTTTTTTTTTCCCCCCTCAGTGTACCACTAGAGAAATATAATTTTGAAATACATTAGGACCAAAGCTGGAATACAGCAACCACAATCACACACATTACATGAGGGACAAAAGCAATTTTTGTGTCTTTTCCTCCAACCTAGTACATAAAACAGTGGTGCCCTGAGACCAAGAAAGACTTTAAAATAAACTGTTTGAAAGAAGACTTTTTCTACGTGAAATGAACAATCCAAGAGCATCATGTGCAATATTTAAAATGACAATACACAGAGGACAGCTCTATGTCATTGATTCGGGAAAACGGAGTTGGAAGATCAGATAGTTCATGCCCACAGGTAGCCTTCCCGGGGCTGCGCTGTGGGAAATCCATGGCCGATCTAACCCATAGATACGATCCTGAAGCCACACAACTGCCCAGATGCCTTAAGGAGCCACAGGACATGGTAGGCACTACGTTCCCAGGAAGGCTGCTTTGTTTGACTGTATCGGAACGCCACCACTTTACCTCGCCACGCTCCCGTGGGATGAATTTCCTAGATAGTACCTACCTAAACAGCCAGTCCTACACACTTGTAAGCAAGCTCAGGTTACAAGGACATTTCTACTAACTTCATCCATTTAACCGAGTAAGGACGCCTTCTCAGGAGCAAATCTAAGGGAGGGTAGATTTAGACTAGATATAAGGAAGAAATTTTTTACAATGAGGGTGGTGAAACACTAGAACAGGTTGCCCAGTGGAGGCCCCATCCCTGGAAACATTCAAGGCCAGGTTGGACTGGGCTCTGAGCAACCTGGTCTAGTTGAAGATGTCCCTGCTCATTGCAGGGGGGTTGGGCTAGATGACCTCTAAAGGTCCCTTCCAGCCTAAAGCGCATTCTATGATTCTATATGCATCGTAAAGAATACAAGATACAGGACAAAGCAGTACAGAAACTTTTCTTTCTATTACCATGGACTCCAGCACCCAGAGACTAACAGCTGAGTTATTTGTGTGGAATTAATACCTTTCGCATCGCAACGTCCAAGCCACTGCCAGTCTCACCTCAGACTCCCGAGTCTTTGCCTCTTAGGAAGAGAGCACTTCTACAGCAGCACGCTACCTCCCACCGAACTCACTCCTTGCTTAGTCTTCATTTCCAGGATTCGGCCTCATGGCTTTTCACTGACTCCAGGCAAACCACAGCTTGCCAATCTGGAAATTCTTCCCTTTCCTGCATGTTTTATAGCCCCATCTGTTTCCCGAGGTAAATAAGGACTATTACCAGATGAATGGACAGTGCCTATCCATGGCTATATGGAAAAGCATCCTGAAACATGTAACGTTGGACTTGCACAAATTGTAAGCTTTTAAAACTGAATGTGGAAATGAACTGTCTATCTAATGTCATACAGAAGCAATCTGCCTCAAAAGGTAGTGAGTATTTTATAGCCTGTTGAATTTCAAAAGCTAGGGTTAATTTTAAGTTACTGCGACTCCTCACATGCCAAAGTACTTTGGCGAACTGTGAGAGGATGAAAGGTGAAAGTAATGAGCAGCTTGAGGGTATATATTTGTTTTAGTCAGAGCAGTTCTGTCATTGACTTTAATGGTGCCAGGCCTGTATACCCAAAATTAAACAGTGAGTTAGGTATTTGCATACGTTATAGGCTAATACACCAGTTTAAAAGTCTAATTGTACATAAGAAGCATAGGCAGTACCATAGCACCACCAGACTAATTGGTACATCTTTAGCAGATTATGATGGCTTCCTTTATCATTTTACATCTGATACTCCTTCAGCAGAGATCTGTATGCCTTACACTAGTCTGATAAGCTTAATTTCACGTATATTGTTTTCAGCTGTAACAACAGATGAACTGAGAACCAGTAAACTGAAGGCACTTTTTTTCTTTTTTTTTTCTTCCATTTTATTGATTCCTTTAATTTACTTCTTTATATTACTTTTACAGTTTTGTTCAAATTTGTATCTGTGGCGAGTTTACAGCACACTGTGCTTAACTCTGCAAAGCCAGACTGTTCTCTCATACGCAGTAAAGCTTTCCACGTTATGCATGTCGTGTTTTATTTCACTGTTTGGAGGACCTTTTATGAAATCAGCAGCTAGACGGAAGGAAATCATTTGCATACTTGGCTCCATACACCTGGAATTCCTTAATTTTAGGGATTAACAAAATGAGTCTAATAAAAAGCATAGGGCCTTGTTAATCAGCTCTGTAAACTCCCTTCATTAGCTGTTACTTGCTGCCAACATGAGTGCACATTTCAGGAAATTTACATTGTGCAGGTCAGTTATTACTATTTTATGAACTGATTTCTAATTTTATGTGACACAGTTTGTGTTTTTAGTGTTCCTAAAAGTTAAATAACTTTTTTTTTTTTTAAGTCTTGGATAGCGTGTGCCCTTGTGCAGCCTCATTCATGACACTTTCCATACGTCGGGTCTATAACAACATCGGTTTACTGAAACTGACAATACAATATAGTGTCATTAATATAAACACGTGTTGTATTTAAGTTGATGTGGAAACTTTCCTTTAGACTATAAAATATGGGTTATAAACACCTGAAGTTTTGTAATGTTTTGTTCATTTTTCTTTAAACCAAAGCAGGAAAAGATTTCTAAACTTACTATGAAATCCAGTAATCATAATCGCTTTCTCTTACTGTATCCTACTAGAGTGAGCATAGCTCAGATTTTCATTGTAGTTCTTCAACATACAGTTACTCTTGATTACCATGTCTTCATACTTCGAAGACTTGATCCGAGTCCTACAGAAGCACTTGGAGACATTTTCCCCACTGATTTCAACTGTCTTCCATCAGGCCCTTGATTTCAAAGAATATCAGGGAACCTACTGTTTTCTGTATTAATAAGATGATGAGAATCTTAAATATATCAATGCTATGCTTGTAGTGATAAAATTCCTCCTTCCCTCTTCTCAATTCTTTATTCCTCAAAAATAAGATTCTAGGGTTTTTTAGCAGTTGAATGTGATGCCTGCCCTTCAAGGCTGGAAATCTCCTGTTCCAGCCACGTAGCAGCTATAAACAGCAAGTTTTTAAATACATTAACTTCTTCCTGCCTACCAGATTATATTTGGACTTTGAACATCCAGTATATCTGTCACACTGGCTTTACAAATTGGACTTGACTTCAAGCTAATGCTCTTTCATTTTCGAGCAAAGCAAGTTTAACCAGTGAGGGAAAACTGCCCCATCTCTCTGCTACAAAAAACTACGTCCCAAGACCTCTAGTGCCCTGGCCTGAGGATCTGAACACATCAGAGAGCAATGAATTGTGGAGACAGAACAAAAGGAAAGCGTGATTTGTGACTAGGACATACTCATCTCCTGATCACCCTCCTACCATCTTACCATTATTTTAATGTTTTATTTTATCACATCAAGCACAAAAAAATGTAGCTGAAATACCTTAAAGTCAAACAGAAGTATCTGCAATTAATCAACATCGCTAGAATGCAAAATGAAAAAAAAACCCCAACTTTTAAATGCTTCAAGTCTTAGCAGTAGTAAGATTATGATGGATATTCTAAGAGCAAACCAAGGGACTAACTTCTTCAAATAAATTATTCATTGTGAATTATTCCTTTCACCTTAACATTGTTACATAACTCACAGAGGTGTCATGACAATTAATACGTACAAAGCAATTCAAGAATTGGAATGTATGATGAAAATACTAAATATTATTGTCATATTAAAAAATTATTTTTTCATGCATATGCAAAAAACCGTGCAGACAATTTTTCAGAAATTGAAGTTCATGAAAATTTCACACTGCTTTTGAGAGCAGTCAGACTACATTGAGTCCACAGACCTTTTTCTTCTGGAAGAACAAGCACAGTTTCTTGTGGATTTAAATTAAAGCAATGTGCTAAGCATATTGATAACAAGGTTGTCTCATATGTTGGTTCTGTACTAGATGTCTACATTAAAACAGTTTTATTATAATTTTCTCTTTTCCCCCAACTCCTTTTCTGTTTTTTTAGGTTTATTTAATCTCCTTTAGCTACCTGCACTTTGTACTTCCCTATTTCCCTATTATAAAAAAGGTAGCTTCTCAAGAAATGTTAGGGAAAAATCCTGAAAAATTTCTGCAACTTTCTGGCAATTCAGGAAGAGAACAACAACTTCTCCAGCAGTAATGTCAGTTATTTGAGGGTGTTTCTCCCTTTTGGGAATAAATTTTAGTAATTTTTTGAACAAATTGAACCTTCTTTTCCTATTTTTCAAGAGGATATAATTTTTTCTTAGAAATTAAGGAAAAGCTGTTGCAACTCTGTAATTAGTACTAAGAAGTAATACCATGTAGTATTTCTTACAGCTGCAGCTTTGACAAACTATGTTGACTTTTTGCATGTGCATATACCAAAAATCAGAATAAAATTACTAAGCAGTACAGAAATCTAGATACCTACAAATACATACAGAAATCAGAAAATGTTGCCATCTCAGATAAAACGTAGTGCACTTTCAGAAATCAAGACACTAACTCTGTGCAAGTAAAATTCCTTAGTACTTGAACTAGAGCACACACTACAGAGAAGAAACAGCTCTTAGAAACCCCTGGCAACTGAAGACACACTGTACAGTGGCTGACTGCGTGAAACTGCTCCCATACTAGTATCTAACATTTTTTCAAACATAACTAAATTAACGAGTTTAGTATTTTAAGCTACTCGGTGAGATGAATAAACTGCTTATTGTTGCCACACAGCAGACTCAATAGTGACTCTGCATCTGGCCTGACCTTAAGAGAATAGTGATTTTTAAAAAAATGATGATAGTATCCGTACGGGGCTGAAATAAGAAGCCTGAGTTCTTCGTTACATGTCCTCGTTTTAAGCCGGTAGCCAATACTAATGACCAGAAGAATATTCTTACTCAGGAAAGTTCTGCTTTATATTCTTTCCTTCATGTATTCTCTGTTCTCCTCCAGAGAATTGTAGAGATATCCAAACTATCCAGAGGTCAAGAGAGGATACAAAAACCAGACAGGCTATTTTCAACTGTTTGTCACCTTCACTGTGATCAGAGAAACCTACAGGAAAGAAGAGAGGGATACAAACCCTCCTTCCACTTCACAGACTCTGATCACACACTATCCACCCCTCTCCAATTTCCCAAACATTCTGTTACAAATGACAAGCCTTAGAATTAATTTTGGGAAAGGGTGGGGCATTTTCAAAAGTGTCTTTAGACACTCCCCTACTTTGCACATCTATTAACCAGCCTTGTCATAAAAAAATATTTCATACTCCCCTTCTGTTTTATGTGTTACGTATCTTGATGAATCTCAACATCACCCTTAGCTTCCCTTCAAGACAAGTCCAAGGATTATGGATAAGGGAAAAAAATTAAGAAATAAAGAAAGGAAGGAAAAGTTCCCAAGCTGATAGTCACAGCTGCTGGAGCTGAAGCAGAGCGAGCAGCTAGCAGGCTGCTGCAGCTTTGTCTAGTGTCATTGGGTTGCTGTCCAGCTAAAAAAAAAAAAAGCTGCCTAAAGAAGAGCATATTTGCCAATGCTGGCTGCCAACCTTAGAACTAGTGATAATCCAAACAGCACAAAGTGCCCATTATCAGTTCCTTCTCTGAACAGCCCATTAAAAACAGCTGTGCAGATAAAAGAACTGGAGAACTTTGTAGCAGAAATTAAGCAGAGAGAGAATGTGGTGATTGGAGCCAGCCATTGCCATTTAATTTCTGTGAAAGCGGAGTAAAAAAAAAAAAAAAAAAAGAGGAAAAAAAAAAAGGATAAGTCTCCAAGTTATGAATGGGAAAGGAAAGTTGTATGCCTGCCTAAAGCACTGAAAACCATTGTGGAAGAGGATTTCCGAAGACAGGAGGTCTTCATTAAGATTTAGGGCTAATCCTAGAGGATCTCACTGCTGTGAGCTGGCAATGCAGATGCCAACACCCGAAAGACAGCATACAAACATGGATACTGTCGTCTCTCCACACACATACACGTTCCCACAGAGGCACTCCAGTATTCTCTGGAGTAAACGTCACTGCTCTGTTGCAGCGGAGCCACTGGGAAACAAACTAAAATCCCTTCTGTAATAGGAAAATGATTCACGGAAAGTTACATAAAACTCTGGTTACTCTGTTTATCAAGCTGCACCTCCAAAGCAACATGAGGAAACACCGGCAACTAGGTGTTTTGGAGCCCCTGGATTGTTTTATGTCTCAGCCCAGCCACAAACACACACGGTTTGCTCCGTGCGAGACTCAGTTTCGCAGACAATAGAGCTCTCCCTCCTCCTACTGAAAGTGCATTCAAATAATTTCAAAAGAATTTATGAGAGCTGCTCTGCTAGACCATGTCCTCTAGCACAGCCTGTCGGAGAGACACAGAGGCATCGCAGGCTCGCATCCGATCAACTCACGCAGCCTCTCGTATCTTCCACTCCAAATCCAAATCACCACTTCTCCTAAAAGATTTTTTGCCTGGACACTGCAAAGATGAAGGGCAGCTGTCACTGTGGACTGACCTCCTCAAACAAGTAGAGGATAGTGGGGAAGAGGGGCTGCTTCTGAAGAAAACTTCATTTTGAAGATGTACTGCTGGTATAAAGAGTCTCTGGTCTCATTTTAAAGACAACGGTCCTTTTGGACTCTGTACCAACATTTTCGGTACAAGTACTCCTTGCTGGCATAAATAATAGAAGCAAAGGAATATTTTGTGGTATTATTTCTTCTAAATTTTACAAATTAATTTTTCAATCTTTTTTTCTGAAGAAAAGGCAACCCTTTTCAAGCGAAAAAGACTTTTTTTGTCCTACCAATAAAACTATAAAAGATTTTTTTTTTTTTACAGTTCTAACTGCCCTCATTTCGCGTATGTGTGGATTTGCTCACAGTTCTTTAGGTGTATATGACCAATCTCTTTTACTTCAATTCTATATGCAATTATATAAAAAAAGGTCCATGAACAGGCTGCTGAACCTTGCAAATACTGTTGCAGTACCACTTAACGTTAGCGGTTAGAAAGTCAGAAATCACTTTACCAGCTATACTAGACAACTGCAGAGATTTTTCATGCTAATATTATATCTGAATTTCCCCAAATTCTTGGAAAGCCTGTCCGTGTCTTCATGACATGGCTGAACTGAAGGAGAGCTGGCATGAGGTGGCTCACACAAAACCTTACAATTCTTTTTTTGCACAAGTTATCACATTGCTCACTGTGATCAGAACCGAATGTAAAGCTCCTCTTTGATTTAGCTTTCCAACAAAAACAAAATGAAGAGAATTTAGAGGAAAAAGGATAAAGAAGTGAATAATAATAAATAATCAAATCCAGCTGTTTCAGAGGGGAGACAGGGGAGAAGGAATCTAGAGCACAGTTCTTCCTACTAACATAACTTGTGTATTTTGAGTGTTAAGATGCCCTGGTGATGTGTGTAATTGTATACACAGACACCAAAGCTTTTTCTTCTTTTCACATCAGGCTTCTCCATTTTAACCAGATCTAAAACATGCACCATCAGGAACTATTGCTTTCTCCATTTTTCAAAGAGCTAATAGATACTAATCATTGACTCAGACTTGTCATACATCACTAGAAGGATGTTCTCCATAAACAACATGCTGGAGGTCATGTCAATGTCCACTTCCACCTCCTTTGATTTCTGCCCATCTGCAGCTTGCAGGCCAAATAAATCTCGTTAAACAGCATGTGCACAACTCTCTTAAACATTCCAAAGAACAAAGACAAAAGAAACAGTAATGGCCACAGTTATATAAAGCTGCAGCAGTAGCACAAAAAGTCTCTGGGTAGCTTGAGTTTCATAAGCACTGAAAACATAATCTATCACCAAGCAGCGTGAGGGCTCCATGTGACTACAGCTAGGGCACAATCACAGGCGATTTCTAAGTTGATTTGTGGCTCAGTGCTGCAGGATGGTCCCTTCCATTAACCCTTCCCTTTGCATGCCCCCCTTCCCACTCTCAGTCGCGTGCTCCTGCCTCTTCTCTTGTGCTGGCCTGTCTTAGTGGCCTTCTGAACAGATTCTACTGATAAACTTTCTCAACTAAACAGTATGGAAGAAAAAAAAAAAAAAGAATAGCTTAATGCCTAGGCAGAGGAGCCAGCTCAGCAAAGCCAGCAGAGTGAGCAAAAGGAAAGCAGGACACTCCAACACTGAGAAAAGGGAGACGTATGGATGTAGAAGATGGACCACTGTCTCTGGCAGCAACCACCCATACTGTCTGGATGTGTAGCCATCTTTCTTTTACAGCCTGGTCACACAGTTAATTTTTATGCCTGGAAAAGACAGAGAAGGGATAGATACACACTTTTGAAGAGATTGAAACCCACGCACCAATCCATCAAAATCCACAGCAGCCTCAAAATCCACTGTCATTACACTGATTGAGCATCAGCTTCTACTAAGTTCCAGATTTGAATAAGCAGAGGAAAAAGGCAGGTGCTAGACACTGACTTTTTCATAAGGAAATAAATCTCTGCTTTCTTTTTCTTCTTGTTCCTCACAAAAGAGGCTTTGGGGACAATCTCATTTCTGAAGATCCTCTTCTCCAGCTATTCCCTCAGACTTGCTTTTTGCTACGTAAGTATACTCAGTGAATATGCACTGGCTTGCTAGGGACATGCTTGAACCGAAGGGAGGTAAAGAAATAGAGCCCCTGTAGCTCTGGTTTGCAATTTTAAAATTGAAAAGCTGATTGGTTTTAAAATTTTAAAGCTATTTCCATTAGTTCTTTAATTTCCTAGAATTTTGCGTTATTCTACTACCAAAGTTTGCACCCCTTGAAAACTGGTCTGCTTTGTTCTTTCTTGATTTAACGGTAATGGAAAATACAGTGGTATTCCAGTAACATTCATATTGAAAACGTG